>NW_021261709.1:63221-178853 GCF_002162155.2 Triticum dicoccoides
GTGGTCAGGTTGATCGAGCTCGGACGTGGTCAATAACCTCTCGGAGTTGGTTTAGCGATTGCTAAGGCGCGACGTCCTCGCACGTTCGTAGTCGGATCGTCAAAGTCGACTTCCACCAAAGCGATATCCATCATCTCATCGAAAGACGGGACACCTTTGCCTCTATCACAACCTGACCACGAGGGTCTGTTTCCTGCGAGCAAACGAAGAACAAGCAAGAAACTGAGATTGCAATCTGGATATTGCGAATATAAGATGAAAGCTTTATTGTTCAAGGTGGGGTTCTGTGACGCCTTTATCTGGTCGCTGAACACAAACGAAGTACACGAAGTTGCAGCTATGGCGAACTTTTAATCTAAACAAAACCCAAAGTCTAAACGGTGCCCTAAGGGCTGTATATATGGAGGCAGAGGGGGGTTTCGTGGCCCTTGGTGGAGGAGTTCGAAATCAACCCTATCTCTTGTTTCCCCACACATACGGACTCTAAAAATAGCCTATATTGATGTATTTCGAAATTACATGGGCCTGGCCCAATTATAAGGTGACGCAGTACCTAGAATAGCCTCAGGACGAAATTTATGAAGTGGCATCTTGTATATTTCATCCAAGGCTTAATGCACCCATTATGGTGGCTTCAAAGTCCTGAAATCATCACTTGTAACTCCGTTCTTGTTCCCCTTGCGCATGCCGTCATCTCCATGCTTGTTCTTGCTCCAATGTTCATCCTTCTCCAAGCTAGGCCCTTCATTTCTAAGCAAAACAAATGTATCCAATTTAGGCATCATCATATTCTCATGAACATTAGAATCATTACCAAGAAATGAAAGTACCTGATAATTTAATTGGCGTGCGCGAGCTCTAGTAATTGGTCCAGTATATGTAGCAGTAGGGGTTGTGGGTGTAACAATGGTATTGATGTCCTCATCAAACTACCTCATTCTCTAAGTGTTGTGGCTCATTTACTCCCTCAAGGATGCACTCATTCATATGGTTGGTGGAGTCACTCATATGGCGCTCAACCTCACATAGGATGTGTGGCATGCTCTCATGTATGGGACTAGTGGTGGTCACACTCATCCTCTTATAGAATATGCTCTCAATGTCATATATGGTGGAGTCCCTCGTGTCACTCATGTTGTAGTGGCTCTCCTCACAAGGCACTTGGGGCATCTCGACATATGTGGGTGTCGGAGAGATGTAGGTGCAAATGTCTCCATGCTCAACTCCTATCGCCGTGGTCAAAGGGGATGGCCCTTGCTCGACCTTCTTGTCGCCGTCTTGGTGTTGGAGGCCCATATGATGTGGCACCTCGTAGCTCGTCTCCATGACCGAAGGGAGTTTCCCATGCTCGTCCATCGTCCTTGAGGGGCTTCCGAAGATGGAAGTGTTGCCCTCGCTCATAGGTCGTCGCCTTGGACTTGATGAAGTCGTTGTAGGCATACTCATGGGAAGTAGGTGAAGATGTCGTACGTCCAAAGGCGAAGATGCCTTGATAGCACTTGGCGAAGATGCCAAAGTAGTTGGTGTAGCCGTAGCGCCGTCTTGGTGGTGGTCGTCTTGCGGTCTTCTTTTGTGCTCTTGAAGCTTGGACTTGGCATGAAGTAGGGCTTGTTGGGACTTCTGCATTTGCGCTTGTGGAGCATCTTCATGATGATGATGTCGTTGTCGTGCTTGAGCTCGTAGTAGATGTCGTTCGTCGTCGTTGTGCACATGATGCTTGGATGTGACTTGCCCTTCATGACGATGTTGATCACGAACGTGATGGTGGTCGCCATGTAGATGTGGACGAGGACGATTTGCACTACATCGTGGCCGCGCTCCGAAGACTTGTGGCTTGAATGTCGTCGTCTTGAAGATGGCGAAGGGGAAGAAGACTTGATCAAGGTTCTAATCTCCTCCATCCTTGCATCTTGCTCCTCTTTATGTGCGGAAAGCTTCTTGTCGATGTAGTCCCTTTTCCTTGCTTCGGAGTGACGAATGTCGATGGAGATGTTCTCGATGCGCTCCTGCAATCTTGATTGTGCGCCTTGCATTTGTCATTGTAGATCGAAGATGGACGCTTTGGTGATGTAGTTGTTCATGCCGTCGTTGTTGTCGTAGACCGGAGAGGCAATGCGTTGCCTATCCATCACAATACTTGAGCAAATGTGAGTGGAAGAAAGGAAAGAACTAGACCAATGTACCTTATCCAGTGTTAAAGATGGATCAATGATCACTCAATAATGTAACAAGGAAATAGCACAATTGGTACCGGATCTTGTCAATTCTCACACCTACACAACTAAGGCTTATGGTAGAGCTCAGTGAGGATAGTGGCACAAAAATTTGATGCAAAATGTTAGCAAGAGTCAATAATGTTGGAAAAGATTCACAAATTCGCAAGTGAAACAAGTAGACCAATAGCAAATGCGGTACACGGAAACACACACACGGATAGATAAATGGGGTCGTGCAACCAAGGAATGAGCACAAAATGTGGAGTCCACGGAAAACGCTCGTGTTGCACAACTCAAGAGAGACGCTAACACGATTGCTCAATTGGCGGATACGACACTTGTGCACAACCTATAAGATGCAAAATGGATAAACTTATATCCCAAGTATTCTATGTATGTATGGTTCTCAGTGTTTCTCTCAAGATGATCGGATATGACAATCTTATGTGCAATGTGGAATGATGCTATGGAACTTGCTTACAAGCTTCTTTGCTCTCTTTCTTTGACTTCAAAGATTTATTTCTTTTTTTTTGTATGGCCAATTTGCACAATGCGCAAACCAAGATAGCAATTGAGTATATGCGGGAACAAACTTGTGACACAAGATACGATACCAAGATATGCACCACGATGATATGGTATGTATGCTATGGGAAGTATGATCACTAATGTGCACAAGTGACGTTGCCGGCAATACTCAAATGGCTAGTCTCGATAGGCAAGTAACGCAAAATGGGCTAGGGGTTAACAATGCAATTGCAAGGGAAATATACAATGGTGTCATCGAGGTTACCGTCCTTTGCGATGATGGGTGGCGGTGTTCTTGATGTAGATACCAAGATGATGGAGTCTCGTCCCTAAGTAGCCGAAACACCTTAGGAGACGGAAAAACCGCAAACTCAAAATCTCAAATGACAAATGTCAAATGGTGGTAGCGGAGAGGGGTGGTGGTGGTTGATGAAGAGGCAACCGTCCCTAAGTAGCCGAAACACCTTAGGAGACTCGAATCACTACTCAAACAACCACTAATGCTATGGTGAACAAAATGGGTTAGGTTGCGGAAGTCGGTGGTGGCTATGCGGATGATATTATGGAGGGCCTAGGCAAACTTGCCAAAATGCTGAAATTTTGGTGGAGTCAAATGGTGTTGGTGCATATCTAGGTGGATGGGGATGTCAAGAGCTACTCAACGAGCTAAAGAACGCGAAAATCGGACTCCGGATGTGGAAGTTATGGGGAAAACGGTGAAGTGCACACGGTTGACCTCGGGGGTCGTGCGCACGGGGGTAGGAGCCCGTGGGCACGGGGTCCCATGCGCACGGTACATGTCCGAGGGCACGGGGTGTCCAGAGACTTTTTCAGGGGGCCGTGCGCACGGGGTCTGGGGCCCGTGGGCACGGGGTGGGCGGAAAATTCGTGATTTCATGGCGGAAATTGGAGATTTCTTGGGCAAAATTGGAGAGATTTTGGGGATGGATGGTGGGGAAAAGATGGGGGAAAGCAAGATCCACTTGAAACCAAGCAAATCCTTGAATCAAATCCAACAAAACCTCAACAAACCAACAAATCACAAAAAAATTGGGGCTATTTTTGGTGGGGAATTTTCGAATTTAGGACGAAATCACACAAAACAAGGCTAGAAAACAAAGAGGGGGCTCCAATTTCGTGAGAAACCATGGCTCATGATACCAAGATGTTGTAGGATGGAACCCTATGGGGAGATCTTTCACGAATTGGAGGGGGAATCCCCAAGAACAAGATGAACACAAGAACACAAGAGATGGGAAATACTCAAATTGACTTGATCCAATCACACATATGCTAGATCCAAGAACACACAAGAGATACAATGATCCAAGAGCAACAAAGGAAAGATACAAAGTGATAGAGGCGGGGTGTCCCGTCTTTCGATGAGATGATGGATATCGCTTTGGTGGAAGTCGACTTTGACGATCCGACTACGAACGTGCGAGGACGTTGCGCCTTAGCAATCGCTAAACCAACTCCAAGAGGTTATCGACCACGCCGGAGCATGATCAACCTGACCACGAGGGTCTGTTTCCTGCGAGCAAACGAAGAACAAGCAAGAAACTGAGATTGCAATCTGGATATTGCGAATATAAGATGAAAGCTTTATTGATCAAGGTGGGGTTCTGTGACGCCTTTGTCTGGTCGTTGAACACAAACGAAGTACGCGAAGTTGCAGCTATGGCGAACTTTTAATCTAAACAAGACCCAAAGTCTAAACGATGCCCTAAGGGCTGTATATATGGAGGAAGAGGGGGGAATTTCGTGGCCGTTGGTGGAGGGGTCCGAAATCAACCCTATCTCTTGTTTCCCCACACATACGGACTCTAAAAATAGCCTATACTTATGTATTTCGAAATTACATGGGCCTGGCCCAATAATAAGGTGACGCAGCACCTAAAATAGCCTCGGGACGAAATTTATGAAGTGGCATCTTGTATATTTCGTCCAAGGCTTCATGCACCCATTATGGTGGCTTCAAAGTCCTGAAATCATCACTTGTAACTCCGTTCTTGTTCCCCTTGCGCATGCCATCATCTCCATGCTTGTTCTTGCTCCAATGTTCATCCTTCTCCAAGCTAGGCCCTTCATTTGTAAGCAAAACAAATGTATCCAATTTAGGCAGCATCATATTCTCATGAACATTAGAATCATTACCAAGAAACGAAAGTACCTGGTAATTTAGTTGGCGTGCACGAGCTCTAGTAATTGGTCCAGTATGTATAGCAGCAGGGGCTGTGGGTGTAACAATTGTATTGATGTCCTCATCAATCCACGTGCACGTTCCTTCTTTTCTCTCCAAACGTGATGCTGGTGCCGATCTCCTCCTCCGGACGAACAAGGAGCCAGCCGTCCAAGCTGGGCGAGGGAGCCAACGGCGGCCTGCAGCGCTGCCGGCTCGACTCCTTGCAGTAGGCGATCGCGCTCGCGACGGCCTCCTCCCTCGCCCGGGAGGTGCCGTCCTCGCCGGCGGCGACCCTCCCGTCCAGCTTCGTCGCCCGGCCCTTCCGTCTCCCACGCCCGTCTGGCCGCTCGTCCGCAGCACCGGCGCGCTGCAGATTTCTGGCGAACCTGCGCAGGCACCGCCTTAGCGCGTGGCCCTTCCGTGCGGCCGTGTCACCGCCCTGCTCACCGGTGAGCGCGCGCTGTTCGACGAGCTGCTTCGAGCGCCGAGCAAGGAGGAGGAGGTGGACGGCCTCGACGCCGGGGAGGAGCCTGGGTCGGAGGCCACCTTAGCGTCGCCAGGGCCGAACGCCGGCGATGAGGAGCTGCCCTGCTCAACGCTCGAAGCGCCGTCCGTGGTCGCTGCCGTCGCCACGGCCGGCGCCACCGCCGTCCACACGGCGCACGGGAACATCCACGCCATGACGACCTGGAAGAAATGCATGGTGATCAGGAGCACTGGGGTTTGCTTGCAGGCCCTTGTGCACGTAGTACGTCCTTGTATATATATACACGTCGCGATTGCGATCGCGTTCGCCTCCGACTCCGGCGGTGGTTGCAGGGGGGGCACGGCGGCGTCTGCGGGCGCGTGATTTCCGAAATCCGAGATGCCACAGCGAGATTGCCAAAATCCTGTGGCTAATCTATGGAATACTTCGGCGGTTCCTTCCATATACGGAGGTGATGAGGACATCAATACAATTGTTACACCCACAGCCCCTGCTGCTATACATACTGGACCAATTACTAGAGCTCGTGCACGCCAACTAAATTACCAGGTACTTTCGTTTCTTGGTAATGATTCTAATGTTCATGAGAATATGATGCTGCCTAAATTGGATACATTTGTTTTGCTTACAAATGAAGGGCCTAGCTTGGAGAAGGATGAACATTGGAGCAAGAACAAGCATGGAGATGATGGCATGCGCAAGGGGAACAAGAACGGAGTTACAAGTGATGATTTCAGGACTTTGAAGCCACCATAATGGGTGCATGAAGCCTTGGACGAAATATACAAGATGCCACTTCCTAAATTTCGTCCCGAGGCTAATTTAGGTGCTGCGTCACCTTATTATTGGGCCAGGCCCATGTAATTTCGAAATACATAAGTATAGGCTATTTTTAGAGTCCGTATGTGTGGGGAAACAAGAGATGGGGTTGATTTCGGACCCCTCCACCAAGGGCCACGAAATTCCCCCCTCTTCCTCCATATATACAGCCCTTAGGGCATCATTTAGACTTTGGGTTTTGTTTAGATTAAAAGTTCGCCATAGCTGCAACTTCGCGTACTTCGTTTGTGTTCAACGACCAGACAAAGGCGTCACAGAACCCCACCTTGATCAATAAAGCTTTCATCTTATATTCGCAATATCCAGATTGCAATCTCAGTTTCTTGCTTGTTCTTCGTTTGCTCGCAGGAAACAGACCCTCGTGGTCAGGTTGATCGTGCTCCGGCGTGGTCAATAACCTCTCGGAGTTGGTTTAGCGATTGCTAAGGCGCGACGTCCTCGCACGTTCGTAGTCGGATCGTCAAAGTCGACTTCCACCAAAGCGAAATCCACCATCTCATCGAAAGACGGGACACCTTGGCCTCTATCAAGTGGTATCAGATTTCCAGGTTGCTCGGTGAGATTTTACAGTTTTTTCGTAGTATAGATCGAGTCTGTTCTTCATACCTATAGTCCACGAAAAAGCCACAAAAAAAATTAGGGTTAGTTCATCATATCCGAACCAATCTGAGCCTTTGCATAATCTTTTTAGGGTTTTGCTTTGTTGAATTTGCGGTTGCATCGTGGTTTCTAGTTGCTGGTCTTAGAGTCTAGTCTTTTAGAGTTTCGAGTTCTGGTCATAAGTTGTCACGCCGCCGCCGCACCATCATCATCACCCCTGCCATCTACCACCACCGCTTATCCGCCACCGCTTCGAATCCGTATCCATATACCACCACAGCTGTCATATACCACCACCGCTGCCATCTACCACCATATATCCACCACCAATCCGAGTTCTTGTCATATTAGGTTTGTTTTCGAGATCCATCTAGATTCCGATTCGTGTTTCCTTGCCGGAGTAGGTTTCGGAAAAAAAAGCAGCGCAAAAAAAAAGAGCGCAAAAAAAAAAGAGCGAAATTTTTTTTTCCAGAGTGTGCTTTTCCCTTGTTTACGTGCCGCGCCGTGATTTTGTTAGTGTTCTAGGCTCGCGTCTCTAGCACAGTCTAGCCTAGGACCAGCACAGTACCGTCGTTGAGCGTTTATTCAACTTTGCATCTCTGAATTGATTATTGCTGACCCTTTTTGCTACCATATTATAAGCCTTCCCAGCTCCACATACATCTACGTCGTGCGTTTGACTCTCCCTGGTAATCGCTCTATCCAAGCTTTGAGAGTTTTTGACTACAACGGTTGCCGATCACCGCCTGCTGCTGGGTAAGAACTGGTAAGAATTTGAGATTTGCTTGACGGATTTGTGACACCCACCACCACCACTTGTTCGTAGTCTGTAGGATCATATTCTTGTGTGTTTCTATTGCTGCTAACCATGCCAGGATCACAAGCCGACGAGATTGACTGTGAGAATTTATCGAACAAGGAGCTTCATGATAAGTTTCAGCAAATGATGACTGAACAGGTGCAAGATGTGCTGAACAATTTTGAAGAGGCCATGGAGAAGATCACTGGCCTTGAGAAGACGTTCGAAACAAAGCTCGATAACAAGTTTAATGAATTGCTCGCGCGTCTTCCACCACCACCACCCGCTGCACCTAACGCACCTCTCCAACAACAACAACAACGACTACCTCCACGTCGCGAAGCAGACCTCCGCCGAGCAAGCCGTGTTCCTCTTGCGTTTGGCCAAACTGTTGGTGCTGCTGTTGATACTTCTGTGGCTCCTGCTGCTGATGCGGAGGAGGATGATTATGTGGGAGATTATGAGGATGAGGTTGATCAAAACCAACACTACGTGCAGCCACCTGTACCACCACCAGCAGGTCAACCTCAGGTATATATTCGTAATGGTAGGCCTGCACCACCACCTCAGGTACGAGATGATGTCCATATTCCTAAACTGAAATTGAATATTCCACCATTTGAGGGTAGATATGTTCCTGATATATATCTTACTTGGGAGTTAGAAACTGAACAACGATTTACATGTTTACAATATCCTGAGGAGAGACGAGTTGCTGCTGCCGTTTGTGCTTTCACTAGTTTTGCATGTGTATGGTGGTCTGAACATTGTAGATTATATCCTATTCCAACTACTTGGGCTGCTTTGAAAACTGCTATGCGTACGCGTTGGGTTCCACCATATTATCAACGTGAATTGCTTCAAAAATTGCAGCGTTTAAGACAAGGGAAAAATTCTGTAGAAGAATATTATCAGGAATTACAAAATGGCATGATTAGATGTGGTATTGTTGAGGAGAATGAAGCTATGCTTGCACGTTTTCTGGGTGGATTAAATAGAGAGATTCAGACCATTCTAGACTATAAGGAGTATACTAATATCACTCGTTTATTCCATCTTGCTTGTAAAGCTGAACGTGAAGTGCAGGATCGACAAGCATTGGGGCGAACTAACTTTTCTGCAGGCCGACCTTCATCATGGACACCACGTGCATCTTCTACTTCAACTGCACCAGCACCTCCATCCGGTGCCACCTCCAGCCGTGATACAAGAAAACAGGCACAACCACCATTATCTGCCAAGAGCGCACCTGCGGGGCCTGCATAGTGTTCTTCTTCTTCCATGGCATCAACAGGGCACACAAGTGATATTATTTGTCGTCGTTGTAAGGGAGGAGGTCATTATGCGAGAGAATGCAAATCTCCGCGTGTGATGATTGCTACCGCGGATGGTGGATATGAGTCCGCTAGTGACTATGATGAGGAGACTTTGGCTCTTATTACACGTGAAGAACATGGTGGAGATGATTCTGATCATGAGACGCAATACATGGCTCCTGAAGACGCTGACAGGTATGAATGTTTAGTTGCTCAACGTGTTTTGAGTGTGCAGGTCACACAAGCTGAGCAAAATCAGAGGCACAATTTGTTCCATACCAAGGGAGTTGTGAAGGAACGTTCTGTGCGCGTCATCATAGACGGAGGTAGTTGCAACAACTTGGCTAGCATGGAGATGGTGGAGAAGCTTTCTCTCACCACAAGACCACATCCACATCCTTACTACATCCAATGGTTCAACAACAACGGCAAGGTTAAGGTAACACGTACTGTTCGTGTGCATTTTAGTATCTCTACATATGCTGATTATGTTGATTGTGATGTGGTACCTATGCAAGCATGTTCCTTATTACTTGGTAGACCATGGCAATTTGATAAAAATTCTGTACACCATGGTAGAAACAGTCACTATACTCTTGTTCATAAGGATAAAAATATTACTTTGCTTCCTATGACTCCTGATTCCATTTTGAAAGATGATATTAATAGAGCTAATAAAGCAAAACAGGAGACGAATAAGAGTGAAAATCAGATTGTGGCAAAAGAATTTGAGCAACAAATGAAGCCTAATAATAAACCATCTAGTGTTGCTTCTGAAATTAAATTGAAAAGTGCATGTTTATTTGCCACCAAATCTGATATTGATGAGCTAGATTTCAGCAAATCTGTTTGCTATGCTTTTGTGTGCAAAGAGGCATTATTTTCATTCGAGGACGTGCCTTCCTCTTTGCCTCCTGCTGTCACTAACATTTTGCAGGAGTTCGCTGACGTCTTTCCACAAGACGTGCCACCGGGATTACCGCCTATTCGAGGGATTGAGCATCAGATTGACTTAATTCCCGGTGCTTCACTGCCAAACCGTGCACCATACCGTACCAATCCAGAGGAGACGAAGGAGATTATGCGTCAAGTACAAGAGCTTCTCGACAAAGGTTATATAAGCGAATCCCTTAGTCCTTGTGCTGTTCCTATTATTCTAGTGCCGAAAAAGGATGGTACATCACGTATGTGTGTTGATTGTAGAGGCATTAATAATATTACTATTCGTTATCGTCATCCTATTCCTAGGCTAGATGATATGCTTGATGAATTGAGTGGCTCTACAATATTCTCGAAAGTTGATTTGCGTAGTGGATACCATCAAATTCGTATGAAATTGGGAGATGAATGGAAAACAGCATTTAAAACTAAGTTTGGATTATATGAGTGGTTAGTCATGCCTTTTGGGTTAACTAATGCGCCTAGTACTTTCATGAGACTAATGAACGAAGTTTTACGTGCTTTCATTGGACGATTTGTGGTAGTCTATTTTGATGATATACTGATTTATAGCAGATCTTTGGAAGAACATTTGGAACATTTACGTGCTGTTTTTATTGCTCTACGTGATGCACGTTTGTTTGGTAACCTTGGGAAGTGCACCTTTTGCACCGACCGAGTATCTTTTCTTGGCTATGTTGTTACTCCACAGGGAATTGAAGTTGACAAAGCCAAGATTGAAGCTATTGAGAGTTGGCCGCAGCCCAAAACGGTCACACAAGTGAGGAGTTTTCTTGGCCTCGCTGGATTCTATAGGCGTTTTGTGAGAGATTTCAGCACCATTGCTGCACCTGTCAACGAGCTTACAAAGAAGGATGTGCCTTTTGTTTGGGGTACCGCACAGGAAGAAGCCTTCACGGTATTGAAAGATAAGTTGACACATGCTCCTTTACTCCAACTTCCTGATTTTAATAAGACTTTTGAGCTTGAATGTGATGCTAGTGGAATTGGATTAGGAGGTGTGTTATTACAAGATGGCAAACCTGTTGCATACTTTTCTGAAAAATTGAGTGGGCCTAGTCTGAATTATTCTACTTATGATAAAGAATTATATGCTCTTGTTCGGACTTTAGAAACATGGCAACATTATTTATGGCCCAAAGAATTTGTTATACATTCTGATCATGAATCTTTGAAACATATTAAAAGTCAAGCTAAACTGAATCGTAGACATGCTAAATGGGTTGAATTCATTGAGACTTTCCCTTATGTCATTAAACACAAGAAGGGAAAAGAAAATGTTATTGCTGATGCATTGTCTCGTCGCTATACTATGCTTTCACAACTTGACTTCAAAATATTTGATAGAGGCAAAGGTGTCCCGTCTTTCGATGAGATGGTGGATTTCGCTTTGGTGGAAGTCGACTTTGACGATCCGACTACGAACGTGCGAGGACGTCGCGCCTTAGCAATCGCTAAACCAACTCCGAGAGGTTATTGACCACGCCGGAGCACGATCAACCTGACCACGAGGGTCTGTTTCCTGCGAGCAAACGAAGAACAAGCAAGAAACTAAGATTGCAATCTGGATATTGCGAATATAAGATGAAAGCTTTATTGATCAAGGTGGGGTTCTGTGACGCCTTTGTCTGGTCGTTGAACACAAACGAAGTACGCGAAGTTGCAGCTATGGCGAACTTTTAATCTAAACAAAACCCAAAGTCTAAACGATGCCCTAAGGGCTGTATATATGGAGGAAGAGGGGGGAATTTCGTGGCCCTTGGTGGAGGGGTCCGAAATCGACCCTATCTCTTGTTTCCCCACACATACGGACTCTAAAAATAGCCTATACTTATGTATTTCGAAATTACATGGGCCTGGCCCAATAATAAGGTGACGCAGCACCTAAAATAGCCTCGGGACGAAATTTATGAAGTGGCATCTTGTATATTTCGTCCAAGGCTTCATGCACCCATTATGGTGGCTTCAAAGTCCTGAAATCATCACTTGTAACTCCGTTCTTGTTTCCCTTGCGCATGCCATCATCTCCATGCTTGTTCTTGCTCCAATGTTCATCCTTCTCCAAGCTAGGCCCTTCATTTGTAAGCAAAACAAATGTATCCAATTTAGCCAGCATCATATTCTCATGAACATTAGAATCATTACCAAGAAACGAAAGTACCTGGTAATTTAGTTGGCGTGCACGAGCTCTAGTAATTGGTCCAGTATGTATAGCAGCAGGGGTTGTGGGTGTAACAATTGTATTGATGTCCTCATCATCCTCCCCTTCTTGAAATGAAGTCGTCCTCGACGGAAGTTCATTTTCCTCACCCAAATAAGGCTTCAAATCTGCAATGTTAAAAGTGGGACTAACCCCAAAATCTGCAGGCAGCTCAAGTTTATATGCATTATCATTTATTTTCTCTAACACCTTAAAGGGACCATCAGCACGTGGCATTAACTTTGATTTGCGCAAATCAGGAAATCTATCCTTACGCAAATGTAACCAAACAAGATCTCCAGGTGCAAACACAACATGTTTTCTACCCTTATCTCCAGCAAGTTTATATTTAGCATTCATGCGCTCAATGTTTTCCTTAGTTAACTCATGCATTTTTAAAATCAATTCAGCACGTTGTTTAGCATCAAAATTAACCTTCTCCGAAGATGGAAGAGGCAACAAATCAATAGGTGCACGAGGTAGGAAACCATACACAACTTCAAAAGGACACATCTTAGTAGTAGAATGCAATGAACGATTATAAGCAAATTCAATATGAGGCAAGCATTCCTCCCACATTTTCTTATTATTCTTCAAAACAGCCCTAAGCATAGTAGACAACGTTCTATTGACTACTTCAGTTTGTCCATCAGTTTGGGGGTGACAAGTAGTACTAAAAAGCAGTTTAGTCCCCAACTTAGCCCATAAACATCTCCAAAAGTGGCTAAGAAATTTAGTATCACGATCTGAAACAATAGTATTTGGCACACCATGCAAGCGAATAATTTCACAAAAGAACAAATCAGCAACATTAACAGCATCATCGCTTTTATGACATGGTATAAAGTGTGCCATTTTCGAGAATCTATCCACGACAACAAATATGCTATCCCTCCCCTTCTTTGTTCGAGGTAAACCTAAAACAAAGTCCATAGATATATCCTCCCAAGGAACACTAGGTACAAGCAAAGGCATATATAAACCATGAGGATTGAGTCGTGACTTTGCTTTTTGACATGTAGTGCATCGAGCAATAAAACGCTCAACATCCCGTCTCATCTTTGGCCAAAAGAAATGTGTAGCAAGTACGTCCTCCGTCTTCTTCACGCTAAAGTGTCCCATTTATCCTCCTCCATGCGCCTCCTGCAACAACAAAAGACGAACGGAGCTAGCTGGAATGCATAGCTTGTTAGCACGAAACACAAATCCATCGTTAACGACGAACTTGTTCCACATTCTTCCTTCTTTACAATTCTGCATTACATCTTTAAAATCAGCATCATGCACATATTGATCTTTGATGGTCTCCAAACCAAATATTTTGAAGTCAAGTTGTGAAAGCATAGTATAGCGGCGAGACAATGCATCAGCAATAACATTTTCTTTTCCCTTCTTGTGTTTAATGACATAAGAAAAAGTCTCAATGAATTCAACCCATTTAGCATGTCTACGATTCAATTTAGCTTGACTTTTAATATGTTTCAAAGATTCATGATCAGAATGTATAACAAATTCTTTGGGCCATAAATAATGTTGCCATGTTTCTAAAGTCCGAACAAGAGCATATAATTCTTTATCATAAGTAGAATAATTCAGACTAGGCCCACTCAATTTTCAAAAAAGTATGCAACAGGTTTGCCATCTTGTAATAACACACAGCCTAATCCAATTCCACTAGCATCACATTCAAGCTCAAAAGTCTTATTAAAATCAGGAAGTTGGAGTAAAGGAGCATGTGTCAACTTATCTTTCAATACCGAGAAGGCTTCTTCCTGTGCGGTACCCCAAAGAAAAGGCACATCTTTCTTTGTAAGCTCATTGAGAGGTGCAGCAATGGTGCTGAAATCTCTCACAAAACGCCTATAGAATCCAGCGAGGCCAAGAAAACTCCTCACGTGTGTGACCGTTTTGGGCTGCGGCCAACTCTCAATAGCTTCAATCTTGGCTTTATCAACTTCAATTCCCTGTGGAGTAACAACATAGCCAAGAAAAGATACTCGGTCGGTGCAAAAGGTGCACTTCCCAAGGTTACCGAACAAACGTGCATCACGTAGAGCAATAAAAACAGCACGCAAATGTTCCAAATGTTCTTCCAAAGATCTGCTATAAATCAATATGTCATCAAAGTAAACTACCACAAATCGTCCAATGAAAGCACGTAAAACTTCGTTCATTAATCTCATGAAAGTACTAGGTGCATTAGTTAACCCAAAAGGCATGACTAACCACTTGATGAGGACATCAATACAATTGTTACACCCACAGCCCCTGCTGCTATACATACTGGACCAATTACTAGAGCTCGTGCACGCCAACTAAATTACCAGGTACTTTCGTTTCTTGGTAATGATTCTAATGTTCATGAGAATATGATGCTGGCTAAATTGGATACATTTGTTTTGCTTACAAATGAAGGGCCTAGCTTGGAGAAGGATGAACATTGGAGCAAGAACAAGCATGGAGATGACGGCATGCGCAAGGGAAACAAGAACGGAGTTACAAGTGATGATTTCAGGACTTTGAAGCCACCATAATGGGTGCATGAAGCCTTGGACGAAATATACAAGATGCCACTTCATAAATTTCGTCCCGAGGCTATTTTAGGTGCTGCGTCACCTTATTATTGGGCCAGGCCCATGTAATTTCGAAATACATAAGTATAGGCTATTTTTAGAGTCCGTATGTGTGGGGAAACAAGAGATAGGGTTGATTTCGGACCCCTCCACCAAGGGCCACGAAATTCCCCCCCTCTTCCTCCATATATACAGCCCTTAGGGCATCGTTTAGACTTTGGGTTTTGTTTAGATTAAAAGTTCGCCATAGCTGCAACTTCGCGTACTTCGTTTGTGTTCAACGACCAGACAAAGGCGTCACAGAACCCCACCTTGATCAATAAAGCTTTCATCTTATATTCGCAATATCCAGATTGCAATCTTAGTTTCTTGCTTGTTCTTCGTTGGCTCGCAGGAAACAGACCCTCGTGGTCAGGTTGATCGTGCTCCGGCGTGGGCAATAACCTCTCGGAGTTGGTTTAGCGATTGCTAAGGCGCGACGTCCTCGCACGTTCGTAGTCGGATCGTCAAAGTCGACTTCCACCAAAGCGATATCCATCATCTCATCGAAAGATCGGGACCCTCGCCTCTATCACGGGCTAAGCAGAAAGTTGGCATGCCCGGGGTGGTCGATGTCGAAGGAGGCCGGAAGTTCTGAGGGCCGGAAGTTCCGTGCAGGTTCCGGGCTGAGCAGAGAGTTGACGCCTGTCGCTTCTTCTTCAGCGTTGTACCTGATCACACACAGAGTTTCCATCTGAGGTAGTAGCCATGTCTCTTGAGTAGAAAGAGGGATTTCGAAGAGGAGCGAGTTCACCTTATCTTCGATAGCCTTAGAGCGAGCTCGATTCATGGGTCCACGTGGTGTTGAAGGAGATGTAGATGCGTCCATGGGGATGAGCGAGGGATGCTCCGCATCATTTCCTCCCCCTTGGGAGAGATCCGACCTCGGATCAAAAACTTCATCTCCATGCTAAGGTGCGAGGTCCTTGACGTTGAAGATGTCGCTCACATTGTACTTGTCGTGAGGTAGGTCAATCTTGTAGGCGTTGTTGTTGTAGCGTGCTAGCACCTTGAAAGGTCCGTCGGCTCGAGGGAGAAGCTTGGACTTGCGTTCGATGGGGAAGCGGTCCTTGCGAAGGTGTAGCCACACTAGATCACCAATGTTGAAGACCATGGGTTGTTTGTTGACGTTGAGCTTGGTCGCTAGTCGTTGTGTTTGTCGCTCGATGGTGTGCCTTGTATCTTCATGCATCTTCTTGATGTAGCTTGCACGGGCACTTGCGTCGAGGTTGGTTCGCTCTTGTAGAGGAAGAGGTAGAATGTCCAATGGAGACAATGGGTTGAAGCCGTAGACGACCTCGAAGGGGGACTTGCCAGTCGTCGAATGTCTTGCACGGTTGTAGGCATACTCGGCGATGGGTAGGCACTCTTCCCACTCCTTGATGTTCCTCTTGATCAACACACGAAGTAGAGAGGAGAGTGTATGGTTCGTCACCTCCGTTTGGCCGTCGGTTTGAGGATGGTATGCGGAAGAGAACAGTAGCTTGATGCTGAGCTTGGCGCATAGTGATAGAGGCGAGGGTGTCCCGATCTTTCGATGAGATGATAACTATCGATTTGGTGGAGACGACTTTGACGACCCGACTACAAACGTGCACGACGTTGCGCCTTAGCAATCGCTAAACCAATCTCCTGAGGTTACTGACGATGCCGGAAGCATGGTCAGCCTGACCACGAAGGTCTATTCCTGCAAGCAATCGAAGAACGAACAAGAATATGATAAAGCAATCTGAATATTGCAAATATATATGAGGTATTGATAAAGGTGGGGATCCGTAAGCGGTCTTGGTCTGGTCGTTGGACACAAACGAAGCTCCACATATTGGATTGCTTTATATAAAGCAGGTTTAAAACGGCCATTAAATGGTGGTATAGATACATTAACCTGATCACGTGCATTTGGATGTTTGTGCACCTCTCGTGACGGTTGTGGTATTTGCAAAGGTGGTGGCACGTCTCCCGCGATCGACAAAGCCCATGAATTGACTCTGGATCCTGTCATGATTAGTAGAACAAGAAACAAAATCCAAAAATAATGTTCCTATAACTACTAGGATGTGGTGGTAAAACGCTCACAGTAAAGCAAATATCAATGTCTTACAAGTTCTTACCATGCAGCAGGCGGTGATCGGCAACCAGCGGTGTCAAGTAACTTTGAATATTGAGTAAAGCGATTGCCAGGGGAGCGTACGTATACACGGTGTAGAAATATGTGGAGCTGGGTTGGCTATATATGGTAGCAAAAGATTAGCAATAATCAATTCAAAGATGCAATGTTGAATAAACGCTCAACGACGGTACTGTGCTGGTCCTAGGCTAGACCGGACTAGAGACGCGAGCCTAGAACACTAATGAGGTCACGGCGTAGCACAACTAGCATCAATGAAGGATACTAAGTAGCTCTTGACAGCAAGATATAAGTGAAGATCACAACGGCAGTGAAGATAATGATGAAAAACAACTGCCAAGCAGGATATACAACAACTCTCTCTCCAACTTTCCTCTGGAAAAGTTTGAGACAATTTTCTGATAAATTCTTTCAAAGAATGCTACTAACTCAAGCTTTCCAATGCTAAAAGAATCACTCAATTCCAAGTTGATATGAGGAGTCAAAGAATTCTAAAACTGGCCTGAAAAATTGGAACAAGTTGTGTTCACGAACTTCGGAGGGCAAAAAGACCTATTTAGAAGCCGATTTTGAGGTGTTGAATATTGAACAAGCTTCTGCAACTATTTAGATGCGGCTCGTCGCTATCTTCAATTTGAGTACTCACGGAGCCAAAACTGACTTCGTACGAGGAAGATACACCTGTTTTACTGAACAGTGCGCAAAACAGATTCCAATCCGAATTCAGGTACGAGATTGATTCTAGATAGATCCAATTTTTTTTATTCTCTTTTTTTTCTCACGCCTTTTTTTTCTTTTTTTTCTCCCTCTTTTTATTTTTTTTTCTTTACTTTTTTCTCTTTTTTTTTCTTTATCTTCTTTTTCTCCCTCTTTCCAAGACAAACTAGATAAGATGCAGATTCGATCAGGCGAAGATGTGAGTGACCTCAACTATGATTATGACAATAAATAGTGCGTAGCACATGGTGGAAATTGGTGGATGGGATGGTGGACAGCGGATGGGATAATGATGCAGCGGCTGCGTGACTAATGTGAACAGAACTCGAAACTCTAAAGGAACTAGACACTAAGACCAGCAACTCGACACGGCGATGCAACCGATAATTCAATAATGCAAACAATGAAAAGAAAATTGCAAAGGCTCAGTCTGGCTAGGACAGAGGCTTTTTCTTGGACAAGAGGTAAGAAAATAAATCTAATCTAGGAAAAACTGGAAATTCTCACCGAGCAACCTGAAAACTGATACCACTTGATAGAGGCGAGGGTGTCCCGATCTTTCGATGAGATGATAACTATCGATTTGGTGGAGACGACTTTGACGATCCGACTACAAACGTGCACGACGTTGCGCCTTAGCAATCGCTAAACCAATCTCCTGAGGTTACTGACGATGCCGGAAGCACGGTCAGCCTGACCATGAAGGTGTATTCCTGCAAGCAATCGAAGAACGAGCAAGAATATGATAAAGCAATCTGAATATTGCAAATATATATGAGGTATTGATAAAGGTGGGGATCCGTAAGCGGTCTTGGTCTGGTCGTTGGACACAAACGAAGTACACGAAGTTGCAATGGCTAACTTTTAACTAAACAAATCCCAAGGAAAAGCTACTAGATGGATCTACTTATATAGGAGCAAGGGGTGGCGGCCAAGGAGGTGGGAGGACGTCCCAAGGCAGCCTAAAACTAAATCTAGGTCGTACAAGGCCAATGGGCCCAAGTGGAGGTGATGTAACACCTTTGGACTTGTAGTTTGACTCGGATTCTGCTGCAGCATCAGATTGTTTCGTCCACAACTCAACGCTCCGGACGAATTTGAAGGTGATTCCAATTGGGTTGGAAAGTGCACAAAATCTAGTTTCCAACAAAAAATGAATCACCCAATTCGGAGTTCGTCTGAAAAACTTGTGTGTGTTTTGAGTCAGATATGTCTGTGCAGTCCGAATCTAAATCCAGAACGTGAGAGACTTGGACTCTATCTTCTCTTGGGCCAAAAGTGACGTGAGAGAACTTTTTGGACAGCAAATAAACATCTCTTTCTTCCTTATCTTCATATGTGGATTGTACAAATGTCCCATACACCTGCAATTAGACAAAACACAAAAGTGTGTGAAGTATTTTTGTTCTGGATAACATAAATAGATTATTGAATAGTTTGCACTAGAAATCACCTGACAAATATGCATATATGCAATATTTTTGGTCATATCCAAGGTAGTCATGTCCTCATCACATAGGGTCTTCCAAAAGTAACTCAAGAACTTGACGTCGCGGTCCGAGACAATTGTCTTTGGCACTCCATGAAGTCGCAGGATTTCCCTACAAAATAGATTGGCAATATGTGAAGCATCGTCTATCTTGTTGCAAGGAATGAAATGTGCCATTTTAGAAAATCTGTCCACAACGACAAACACGGAATCGTTTCCATGTTGAGTTCGAGGCAAACCAAGTACAAAATCCATACTAATGTCTTCCCATGGTTGATAAGGAATAGGAAGAGGCATGTAAAGACCATGAGATTGAGCTTTAGACTTAGCTTTGCGACATGTAGAGCATCGGGTGGTGAAGCGTGAGACGTCGCGGAACATCTTGGGCCAAAAGTAGTTCTTGGAGAGCGTGGCGAAAGTCTTGTCGCGTCCAAAGTGTCCCATGAGTCCACCTCCATGAGCCTCTTGCAAAAGGAGCAAACGAAGAGAAGACTCGGGAATGCATAGTTTGTTAGCTCTCATAAGATAACCATCCTTGATGTAATATTGTTCCCAAGATGTATGCGTCAAACACTTAGCATAATGAATAGCAAAAGATGGATCATTAGCATATAAGTCTTTTATGTGCTCAAAACCAATAACATTTAACTCAAGTTTAGTCACAAGCGTGCATGTGCGTGAAAGTGCATCGGCAACTACATTTTCCTTACCCTTAATGTACTTGATCACATAGGGGAAAGATTCAATAAATTCACTCCATTTGGCATGACGCTTGTTCAACTTAGTTTGACCTTTTAAGTACTTAAGTGTTTCATGATCGGTATGGATGACAAACTCATGAGGTCTAAGATAATGTTCCCAAACATGTAGGACACGCACTAAAGCATATAATTCTTTGTCATAGATGGGATAGTTAAGTTGAGCACCGGAGTGTTTTTCACTAAAATAAGCAATGGCTCGTTTTTCTTGCATCAAAACTCCGCCAATTCCGGTACCACTTGCATCACAATGAACCTCAAAAGTTTTGTCAAAGTTCGGCAAAGCAAGAATCGGAGCATGAGTAAGCAAAGACTTGAGCTCATTAAAAGCGGTGGATTGCAAAGATCCCCAAAGAAAAGGAGTATTATTCTTACTCAAAGTATGTAAAGGAGCGGCGATAAAATCCTGCAAGACCAAGAAAACTTCACACTTGTTGCAAATTGGTGGGTTGGGGCCAAGTTTTAATTGCTTCAATTTTAGTTTCATCAACATGGACACCCTTGGAAGAGACAGCAAAACCCAAGAAAACCACTTTGTCAACGCCAAAAGTGCATTTTTTCAAGTTCGCATAAAGGCTTTCCTTTCAGAGGGTTTGCAACACGGATTTAACATGATTAATGTGCTCTTTCATGGTTTTGCTAAACACAAGGATATCATCAAAGTAAACCACAACGAAGACTCCAATGTAAGGTCTAAGCACATGATGCATAAGACGCACGAAAGTTCCGGGTGCTTCCGACAAACCCATAGGCATCACTAGCCACTCATATAAGCCAAATTTGGTTTTGAAAGCGGTTTTCCATTCATCACCTTCTTGAATGCGAATTTGATAATAGCCACTTTTAAGATCTATTTTTGAGAAAAAGTTGGCTCCACTAAGTTCATCAAGCATATCATCTAAGCGAGGAATGGGGTGCCTATAACGAACGGTGATGGCGTTTATGGGTCTACAATCGGAACACAAGCGAAAACTGCCATCGGGTTTAGGTACAAGTATAACGGGAACGGCACATGGGCTTAAGCTTTCACATACATGACCGTTGTCGATGAGTTGTTGTACTTGTCGTTGAATCTCCTTGGTTTCTTCGGGATTGACACGGTATGGGGCTTTGTTTGGAAGTGGTGCTCTGGGGATGAGGTCGATTCGATGCTCAATGCCTCGTAGTGGAGGTAGACCCGGAGGTAGCTCATCGGGGAAGACATCTTTGAATTCCTGCAAAAGAGACTGAAACACTAAAGGTAACTTGTGAGAGGTGTTAGTTGTTGGCTCTCCATCTTTGCACACAAGGACGAAGTGCATCACACTCGATGGGTTCTCACACACTTCTCTTATCTCACTTTTGGTGGCAAATAGGATGAGGTTTTTCTCTCTAGGCGAAGAGGCGCTCATATTTGGCTTGTGGCTCTCACTCACTTTTGGGTGGGTCACTTTCTCACTCTTCTCTCCATGGTGGGTGGTTGCTTGTCGGCTATCAGTTGACTAGGAGACATAGGTCGTAGCACATACTCCTTCCCTTTCATCTTGAAGCTATAGTGATTGGTTCGCCCATTGTGGATGACACCACGGTCGAATTGCCATGTTCGACCAAGAAGGAGGTGGCAAACGGTCATTGGGACCACATCACACTCCAAAGTGTCCTCATATGTGCCGATTTTGAAGGAGACTTGGACCGTATGCTCGACTCGTATAGTGCCGGAGTCACTTAGCCATTGAACCTTGTAGGGGTGCGGGTGCTTCTTCTTGACCAATTGAAGTTTGGAGCATAGTTCTTCACTTGCCAAGTTGTGGCAACTACCTCCATCGATGATGACCTTGACGGACCTTCCATTGATGCCGGCCTTAGTGTGGAAGATGTGGCATCGCTGGTCTTCTTCTTGTTGATGTTGAAGTGTCAAGACTTTGGAGACAACGAGAGCGGGGCTCAAATCCTCATCACAAAAGACTTGATCATCTTCATCCTCGTTCACGCGCCGGTGCATGGCCACTTGCTCAATGGCTTCCATCTCCTCTTCACTCATTGAGTCATATGTGCCGTCGTCGTTGAGGATCATGGTGCGCTTGTTCGTGCATTGGTAGGACTTGTGGCCTCGACCTCCGCAAGTGAAACACGTGAAGGAGCTTGTTTTGACGGTCTCGTGGTTGGAGTATGATAGAGGCGGGGTGTCTCGATCTTTCGATGAGATGATAACTATCGATTTGGTGGAGACGACTTTGACGATCCGACTACAAACGTGCACGACGTTGCGCCTTAGCAATCGCTAAACCAACTCCGAGAGGTTATTGACCACGCCGGAGCACAATCAACCTGACCACGAAGGTCTATTCCTGCAAGCAATCGAAGAACAAGCAAGAATATGATAAAAGCAATCTGAATATTGCGAGTATATATGAAGTATTGATAAAGGTGGGGATCCTAAAAGTGGTCTTGGTCTGGTCGTTGGACACAAACGAAGCACACGAAGTTGCAATGGCTAACTTTTAACTAAACAAATCCCAAGGAAAAGCTACTAGATGGATCTACTTATATAGGAGCAAGGGGTGGCGGCCAAGGAGGTGGGAGGACGTCCCAAGGCAGCCTAAAACTAAATCTAGGTCGTACAAGGCCAATGGGCCCAAGTGGAGGTGATGTAACACCTTTGGATTTGTAGTTTGACTCGGATTCTACTGCAGCATCAGATTGTTTCGTCCACAACTCAACGCTCCGGACGAATTTGAAGGTGATTCCAATTCGGTTGGAAAGTGCACGAAATCTAGTTTCCAAGAAAAAAAGAATCACCCAATTCGGAGTCCGTATGAAAAACTTGTGTGCGTTTTGAGTCAGGTATGTCTGTGCAGTCCGAATCTGAATTCAGAACGTGTGAGACTTGGACTCTATCTTCTCTTGGGCCAAAAGTGACGTGAGAGAACTTTTTGGACAGCAAATAAACATCTCTTTCTTCCTTATCTTCATATGTGGATTGTACAAATGTCCCATACACCTGCAATTAGACAAAACACAAAAATGTGTGAAGTATTTTTGTTCTGAATAACATAAATAAATTATTGAATAGTTTGCACTAGAAATCACCTGACAAATATGCATATATGCAATATTTTTGGTCATATCCAAGGTAGTCATGTCCTCATCATCCTCCCCTTCTTGAAAATAAAGCCGTCCTCGGCGTTGCTTAATCTGAAATGTGGCTAACAAAAGAGACAAGGTGTACATGTTGTATATGTATATGTCATCCATTTTTACTTCCCTTGATTTTTGCATATATGACACATGAATAGATGAGTAACTTGCATAGTTCATAAAATCTAAAGCCAAAAAATTAGCACAAGAAGTAGAAGGCATGAAAATATTGCAACTCAGTTTGCACATATAAGTGAAGCTCATTTCATTTCAAAAGATTGACAATGTTCATCATTAAACCATCCCAACATTGGTGAATAAACCTTACTTGCATCAAATTTACATGCTACAACATGCTTAAATAAGCAAACATGCAATAAGTCATTCAACACAGAATCATCACCAAGATTAGAGGTCATATCAAAATGATTAAACATTGGTTCTTTTGCATCAATAGTTAATTCAATGGGTGCACTCAAAATTGTTGGTATTTCAGTTGTTTGATCACATGGCAAAGTCAAATTATCAACGTAGTCCTCTAAAATAGGTGGTGTGATCAAAGTAGTGGGTAGCTCATCAGATGGTGCATTCAAATTGACAAGGCATTCATCATTCTCATGTAGAGATGGAAGATCAGTACCTTTGTCATTACCTCTTATGATCAACTCAGATGATGTAGCCACTCTCGGGGGCGATGTGTCATATGGTGGAGGTGATGTAGTCCTGACAACAACGGATGTGGTTGTCATAGTATGCCTAGTAGTTGAAGGAACAATCATATCAACTCTTGGAATGTGCACCGTGCGCTTGTTCTCCTCGTGGCCAACATGTCGTTTTATTTCCTGTTCAGCTTTGCAAGCAAGATGAAACAAATGGTCCATAGGATAACACTCTTCATGAATTAGTATCTCTTAAATATCACGGTTTAATCCTCCCCAAAATCTATCCATAAAAACATCTTCACTTTCTTCTAAAGAGGAATGCAACAAGGTAGTTTGTAAATCATCATAATATTTTGTTACAGTTTCACTACCTTGTTTTAAGTGTTGCAACTTCTTAATCATGTCACGAGTATAATAAGCAGGGACGAAAGTATGTTGCATGGCAAGTTTCAAATCATCCCAAATAGTAGGTATATAATCAGGGTGTAACCGACAATATTCACTCCACCAAACCAAAGCATAACCAGTGAAAGAACCAACCGCAACCTTAACCTTTTTATGTTCATCGAAATTATGGGAAGCAAATATATTTTTTATGTCGAACTCCCATTCAATATATAAAGCAGGTTTAAAACGGCCATTAAATGGTGGTATAGATACATTAACCTGATCATGTGCATTTGGATGTTTGTGCACCTCTCGTGACGGTTGTGGTATTTGCAAAGGTGGTGGCACGTCTCCCGCGATCGACAAAGCTCATGAATTGACTCTGGATCCTGTCATGATTAGTAGAACAAGAAACAAAACCCAAAAATAATGTTCCTATAACTACTAGGATGTGGTGGTAAAACGCTCACAGTAAAGCAAATATCAATGTCATACAAGTTCTTACCATGCAGCAGGCGGTGATCGGCAACCAGCGGTGTCAAGTAACTCCGAATATTGAGTAAAGCGATTGTTAGGGGAGCGTACGTATACACGGTGTAGAAATATGTGGAGCTGGGTTGGCTATATATGGTAGCAAAAGATTAGCAATAATCAATTCAAAGATGCAATGTTGAATAAACGCTCAACGACGGTACTGTGCTGGTCCTAGGCTAGACCGGACTAGAGACGCGAGCCTAGAACACTAATGAGGTCACGGCGTAGCACAACTAGCATCAATGAAGGATACTAAGTAGCTCTTGACAGCAAGATATAAGTGAAGATCACAACGGCAGTGAAGATAATGATGAAAAACAATTGCCAAGCAGGATATACAACAACTCTCTCTCCAACTTTTGATGAGGACATCAATACAATTGTTACACCCACAGCCCCTGCTGCTATACATACTGGACCAATTACTAGAGCTCGTGCACGCCAACTAAATTACCAGGTACTTTCGTTTCTTGGTAATGATTCTAATGTTCATGAGAATATGATGCTGCCTAAATTGGATACATTTGTTTTGCTTACAAATGAAGGGCCTAGCTTGGAGAAGGATGAACATTGGAGCAAGAACAAGCATGGAGATGATGGCATGCGCAAGGGGAACAAGAACGGAGTTACAAGTGATGATTTCAGGACTTTGAAGCCACCATAATGGGTGCATGAAGCCTTGGACGAAATATACAAGATGCCACTTCATAAATTTCGTCCCAAGGCTATTTTAGGTGCTGCGTCACCTTATTATTGGGCCAGGCCCATGTAATTTCGAAATACATAAGTATAGGCTATTTTTAGAGTCCGTATGTGTGGGGAAACAAGAGATAGGGTTGATTTCGGACCCCTCCACCAAGGGCCACGAAATTCCCCCCTCTTCCTCCATATATACAGCCCTTAGGGCATCGTTTAGACTTTGGGTTTTGTTTAGATTAAAAGTTCGCCATAGCTGCAACTTCGCGTACTTCGTTTGTGTTCAACGACTAGACAAAGGCGTCACAGAACCCCACCTTGATCAATAAAGCTTTCATCTTATATTCGCAATATCTAGATTGCAATCTCAGTTTCTTGCTTGTTCTTCGTTTGCTCGCAGGAAACAGACCCTCGTGGTCAGGTTGATCGTGCTCCGGCGTGGTCAATAACCTCTCGGAGTTGGTTTAGAGATTGCTAAGGCGCGACGTCCTCGCACGTATGTAGTCGGATCGTCAAAAGTCAACTTCCACCAAAGCGATATCCATCATCTCATCGAAAGACGGGACACCTTTGCCTCTATCAACTTTACTCTTGAAAAGTTTGAGACAATTTTCTGATAAATTCTTTCAAAGAATGCTACTAACTCTAGCTTTCCAATGCAAAAAGAATCACTCAATTCCGAGTTGATATGAGGAGTCAAAGAATTCTAAAACTGGCCTGAAAAATTGGAACAAGTTGTGTTCACGAACTTCAGAGGGCAAAAAGACCTATTTAGAAGCCGATTTTGAGGTGTCAAATATTGAACTAGCTTCTGCAACTATTTAGATGCGGCTCGTCGCTATCTTCAATTTGAGTACTCACGGAGCCAAAACTGACTTCGTATGAGGAAGATACACCTGTTTTACTGAACAGTGCGCCAAACAGATTCCAATCCGAATTCAGGTACGAGATTGATTCTAGATAGATCCAATGTTTTTTTCTTCTCTCTTTTTTTTCTCATGCCTTTTTTTTCTTTTTCTTCTCCCTCTTTTTCTTTTTTTTTTCTTTCCTCTTTTCTCTCTTTTTTTCTTTATATTCTTTTTCTCCCTCTTTCCAAGACAAACTAGATAAGATGCAGATTCGATCAGGCGAAGATGTGAGTGACCTCAACTATGATTTTGACAATAAATAGTGCGTAGCATGTGGTGGAAATTGGTGGATGGGATGGTGGACATTGGATGGGATAATGATGCAGCGGCTGCGTGACTAATGTGAACAGAACTCGAAACTCTAAAGGAACTAGACACTAAGACCAGCAACTCGACACGGCGATGCAACCGATAATTCAATAATGCAAACAATGAAAAGAAAATTGCAAAGGCTCAGTCTGGCTAGGACAAAGGATGAATAGATCTAACTTTTGTTTTGTGGCTTTTTCTTGGACAATAGGTAAGAAAATAAATCTAATCTAGGAAAACTGGAAATTCTCACCGAGCAACCTGAAAACTGATACCACTTGATAGAGGCGGGGTGTCCCGATCTTTCGATGAGATGATAACTATCGATTTGGTGGAGACGACTTTGACAATCCGACTACAAACGTGCACGACGTTGCGCCTTAGCAATCGCTAAACCAACTCCGAGAGGTTATTGACCACGCCGGAGCACAATCAACCTGACCACGAAGGTCTATTCCTGCAAGCAATCGAAGAACAAGCAAGAATATGATAAAAGCAATCTGAATATTGCGAGTATATATGAAGTATTGATAAAGGTGGGGATCCTAAAAGTGGTCTTGGTCTGGTCGTTGGACACAAACGAAACACACGAAGTTGCAATGGCTAACTTTTACCTAAACAAATCCCAAGGAAAAGCTACTAGATGGATCTACTTATATAGGAGCAAGGGGTGGCGGCCAAGGAGGTGGGAGGACGTCCCAAGGCAGCCTAAAACTAAATCTAGGTCGTACAAGGCCAATGGGCCCAAGTGGAGGTGATGTAACACCTTTGGACTTCTGTTTGACTCGGATTCTGCTGCAGCATCAGATTGTTTCGTCCAAAACTCAACGCTCCGGACGAATTTGAACGTGATTCCAATTGGGTTGGAAAGTGCACGAAATCTAGTTTCCAACAAAAAAAGAATCACCCAATTCGGAGTCCGTATGAAAAACTTGTGTGCGTTTTGAGTCAGGTATGTCTGTGCAGTCCGAATCTGAATCCAGAATGTGAGAGACTTGGACTCTATCTTCTCTTGGGCCAAAAGTGACGTGAGAGAACTTTTTGGACAGCAAATAAACATCTCTTTCTTCCTTATCTTCATATGTGGATTGTACAAATGTCCCATACACCTGCAATTAGACAAAACACAAAAATGTGTGAAGTATTTTTGTTCTGAATAACATAAATAAATTATTGAATAGTTTGCACTAGAAATCACCTGACAAATATGCATATATGCAATATTTTTGGTCATATCCAAGGTAGTCATGTCCTCATCAGAGTAGATGATGAAGCACACAGTTTCAAGTTGCTTGACGTAGGAGGAAGACGACTTGAACTTGCCGAAGTTTTCTTGTAACTTGACTTGTGGTCGTTGCTTTGAGAAGGTTTGGTTGATGTAGATGTTGAAGGAGTCGTTGAAGCTTGGATGTTGGAGAAACTGTAGGTCTTGGATGAGTACTTGGCGTACTTGAAGTCATCTTGCACTTGATGTTTCGCCTTGGTTGCTTGATGTACGAGCTCAATGAGGTTGTAATAGGGTTGGAAGTCGGCAATTGATGAGGACATGACTACCTTGGATATGACCAAAAATATTGCATATATGCATATTTGTGAGGTGATTTCTAGTGCAAACTATTCAATAATCTATTTATGTTATCCAGAACAAAAATACTTCACACACTTTTGTGTTTTGTCTAATTGCAGGTGTATGGGACATTTGTACAATCCACATATGAAGATAAGGAAGAAAGAGATGTTTATTTGCTGTCCAAAAAGTTCTCTCACGTCACTTTTGGCCCAAGAGAAGATATAGTCCAAGTCTCTCACGTTCTGGATTCAGATTCGGACTGCACAGACATACCTGAATTAAAACGCACACAAGTTTTTCATACGGACTCCGAATAGGGTGATTCTTTTTTTGTTGGAAACTAGATTTCGTGCACTTTCCAACCCAATTGGAATCACCTTCAAATTCGTCCGGAGCGTTGAGTTGTGGACGAAACAGTCTGATGCTGCAGCAGAATCCGAGTCAAACTACAAGTCCAAAGGTGTTACATCACCTCCACTTGGGCCCATTGGCCTTGTACGACCTAGATTTAGTTTTAGGCTGCCTTGGGACGTCCTCCCACCTCCTTGGCCGCCATCCCTTGCTCCTATATAAGTAGATCCATCTAGTAGCTTTTTGCTTGGGATTTGTTTAGTTAAAAGTTAGCCATTGCAACTTCGTGTACTTCGTTTGTGTCCAACGACCATACCAAGACCGCTTACGGATCCCCACCATTATCAATACTTCATATATATTCGCAATATTCAGATTGCTTTATCATATTCTTGCTCGTTCTTCGATTGCTTGCAGGAATAGACCTTCGTGGTCAGGTTGATCGTGCTCCAGCATGGTCAATAACATCTCGGAGTTGGTTTAGCGATTGCTAAGGCGCAACATCGTGCACGTTTGTAGTCGGATCGTCAAAGTCGTCTCCACAAAATCGATAGTTATCATCTCATCGAAAGATCGGGACACCCTCGCCTCTATCAAGTGGTATCAGAATCCCATCCGCTGCATCATTATCCCATCCGCTGTCCACCATCTAATCCACCAATTTCCACCACGTGCTACGCACTGTTTATTGTCATAATCATAGTTGAGGTCACTCACATCTTCGCCTGATCGAATCTGCATCTTATCTAGTTTGTCTTGGAAAGAGGGAGAAAAAGAAGATAAAGAAAAAAAAGAGAGAAAAAAGGAAATAAAAAAAAAGAAAAAGAGGGAGAAGAAAAAGAAAAAAAAAGCGTGAGAAAAAAAAGAGAGAAGAAAAAAAATTGGATCTATCTAGAATCAATCTCGTACCTGAATTCGGATTGGAATCTGTTTTGTGCACTATTCAGTAAACAGCTTGGCTATTGTTTCACATCATTATCTTTACTGCCGTTGTGATCTTCACTTATATCTTGCTGTCCAGAGCTACTTTGTATCCTTCATTGATGCTGGTTGTGCTACGACGTGACCTCATTAGTGTTCTAGGCTCGCGTCTCTAGTTCGGTCTAGCCTAGGACCAGCACAGTACCGTCGTTGAGCGTTTATTCAACATTGCATCTTTGAATTGATTATTGCTAATCTTTTGCTACCATATATAGCCAACCCAGCTCCACATATTTCTACACCGTGTATACGTACGCTCCCCTGGCAATCGCTTTACTCAATATTCGGAGTTACTTGACACCGCTGGTTGCCGATCACCGCCTGCTGCATGGTAAGAACGTGTGAGACATTGATATTTGCTTTACTGTGAGCGTTTTACCACCACATCCTAGTAGTTATAGGAACATTATTTTTGGGTTTTGTTTCTTGTTCTACTAATCATGACAGGATCCAGAGTCAATTCATGGGCTTCGTCGATCGCGGGAGACGTGCCACCACCTTTGCAAATACCACAACCGTCACGAGAGGTGCACAAACATCCAAATGCACATGATCAGGTTAATGTATCTATACCACCATTTAATGGCCGTTTTAGACCTGCTTTATATATTGAATGGGAGTTCGACATAAAAAATATATTTGCTTCCCATAATTTCGATGAACATAAAAAGGTTAAGGTTGCGGTTGGTTCTTTCACTGGTTATGCTTTGGTTTGGTGGAGTGAATATTGTCGGTTACACCCTGATTATATACCTACTACTTGGGATGATTTGAAACTTGCCATGCGACATACTTTCGTCCCTGCTTATTATACTCGTGACATGATTAAGAAGTTGCAACACTTAAAACAAGGTAGTGAAACTGTAACAAAATATTATGATGATTTACAAACTACCTTGTTGCATTCCTCTTTAGAAGAAAGTGAAGATGATTTTATGGATAGATTTTGGGGAGGATTAAACCGTGATATTCAAGAGATACTAATTCATGAAGAGTGTTATCATATGGACCATTTGTTTCATCTTGCTTGCAAAGCTAAACAGGAAATAAAACGACGTGTTGGCCACGAGGAGAACAAGCGCACGGTGCACATTCCAAGAGTTGATATGATTGTTCCTTCAACTACTAGGCATACTATGACAACCACATCCGTTGTTGTCAGGACTACATCACCTCCACCATGTGACACATCGCCCCCGAGAGTGGCTACATCATCTGAGTTGATCATAAGAGGTAATGACAAAGGTACTGATCTTCCATCTCTACATGAGAATGATGAATGCCTTGTCAATTTGAATGCACCATCTGATGAGCTACCCACTACTTTGATCACACCACCTATTTTAGAGGACTACGTTGATAATTTGACTTTGCCATGTGATCAAACAACTGAAATACCAACAATTTTGAGTGCACCCATTGAATTAACTATTGATGCAAAAGAACCAATGTTTAATCATTTTGATATGACCTCTAATCTTGGTGATGATTCTGTGTTGAATGACTTATTGCATGTTTGCTTATTTAAGCATGTTGTAGCATGTAAATTTGATGCAAGTAAGGTTTATTCACCAATGTTGGGATGGTTTAATGATGACAATTGTCAATCTTTTAAAATGAATAAGAGCTTCACTTATATGTGCAAACTGAGTTGCAATATTTTCATGCCTTCTACTTCTTGTGCTAATTTTTTGGCTTTAGATTTTATGAACTATGCAAGTTACTCATCTATTCATGTGTCATATATGCAAAAATCAAGGGAAGTAAAAATGGATGACATATACATATACAACATGTACACCTTGTCTCTTTTGTTAGCCACATTTCAGATTAAGCAACGCCGAGGACGGCTTTATTTTCAAGAAGGGGAGGATGATGAGGACATGACTACCTTGGATATGACCAAAAATATTGCATATATGCATATTTGTCAGGTGATTTCTAGTGCAAACTATTCAATAATCTATTTATGTTATCCAGAACAAAAATACTTCACACACTTTTGTGTTTTGTCTAATTGCAGGTGTATGGCACATTTGTACAATCCACATATGAAGATAAGGAAGAAAGAGATGTTTATTTGCTGTCCAAAAAGTTCTCTCACGTCACTTTTGGCCCAAGAGAAGATAGAGTCCAAGTCTCTCACATTCTGGATTCAGATTCGGACTGCACAGACATACCCGACTCAAAACGCACACAAGTTTTTCATACGGACTCCGAATTGGGTGATTCTTTTTTTGTTGGAAACTAGATTTCGTGCACTTTCCAACCCAATTGGAATCACCTTCAAATTCGTCCGGAGCGTTGAGTTGTGGACGAAACAATCTGATGCTGCAGCAGAATCCGAGTCAAACTACAAGTCCAAAGGTGTTACATCACCTCCACTTGGGCCCATTGGCCTTGTACGACCTAGATTTAGTTTTAGGCTGCCTTGGGACGTCCTCCCACCTCCTTGGCCGCCACCCCTTGCTCCTATATAAGTAGATCCATCTAGTAGCTTTTCCTTGGGATTTGTTTAGTTAAAAGTTAGCCATTGCAACTTCGTGTACTTCGTTTGTGTCCAACGACCAGACCAAGACCGCTTACACATCCCCACCATTATCAATACCTCATATATATTTGCAATATTCAGATTGCTTTATCATATTCTTGCTCGTTCTTCGATTGCTTGCAGGAATAGACCTTCGTGGTCAGGCTGACCGTGCTTCCGGCATCGTCAGTAACCTCAGGAGATTGGTTTAGCGATTGCTAAGGCGCAACGTCGTGCACGTTTGTAGTCGGATCGTCAAAGTCGTCTCCACCAACTCGATAGTTATCATCTCACCGAAAGATCGGGACACCCCCGCCTCTATCGGGACACTCGAGAGTTGTTGTATATCCTGCTTGGCAGTTGTTTTTCATCATTATCTTCACTGCCGTTGTGATCTTCACTTATATCTTGCTGTCAAGAGCTACTTAGTATCCTTCATTGATGCTAGTTGTGCTACGCCGTGACCTCATTAGTGTTCTAGGCTCGCGTCTCTAGTCCGGTCTAGCCTAGGACCAGCACAGTACCGTCGTTGAGCGTTTATTCAACATTGCATCTTTGAATTGATTATTGCTAATCTTTTGCTACCATATATAGCCAACCCAGCTCCACATATTTCTACACCGTGTATACGTACGCTCCCCTGGCAATCGCTTTACTCAATATTCGGAGTTACTTGACACCGCTGGTTGCCGATCACCGCCTGCTGCATGGTAAGAACTTGTAAGACATTGATATTTGCTTTACTGTGAGCGTTTTACCACCACATCCTAGTAGTTATAGGCACATTATTTTTGGGTTTTGTTTCTTGTTCTACTAATCATGACAGGATCCAGAGTCAATTCATGGGCTTTGTCGATCGCGGGAGACGTGCCACCACCTTTGCAAATACCACAACCGTCACGAGAGGTGCACAAACATCCAAATGCACATGATCAGGTTAATGTATCTATACCACCATTTAATGGCCGTTTTAAACCTGCTTTATATATTGAATGGGAGTTCGACATAAAAAATATATTTGCTTCCCATAATTTCGATGAAGATAAAAAGGTTAAGGTTGCGGTTGGTTCTTTCACTGGTTATGCTTTGGTTTGGTGGAGTGAATATTGTCGGTTACACCCTGATTATATACCTACTACTTGGGATGATTTGAAACTTGCCATGCGACATACTTTCGTCCCTGCTTATTATACTCGTGACATGATTAAGAAGTTGCAACACTTAAAACAAGGTAGTGAAACTATAACAAAATATTATGATGATTTACAAACTACCTTGTTGCATTCCTCTTTAGAAGAAAGTGAAGATGATTTTATGGATAGATTTTGGGGAGGATTAAACCGTGATATTCAAGAGATACTAATTCATGAAGAGTGTTATCCTATGGACCATTTGTTTCATCTTGCTTGCAAAGCTGAACAGGAAATAAAACGACGTGTTGGCCACGAGGAGAACAAGCGCGCGGTGCACATTCCAAGAGTTGATATGATTGTTCCTTCAACTACTAGGCATACTATGACAACCACATCCTTTGTTGTCAGGACTACATCACCTCCACCATGTGACACATCGCCTCCGAGAGTGGCTACATCATCTGAGTTGATCATAAGAGGTAATGACAAAGGTACTGATCTTCCATCTCTACATGAGAATGATGAATTCCTTGTCAATTTGAATGCACCATCTGATGAGCTACCCACTACTTTGATCACACCACCTATTTTAGAGGACTACGTTGATAATTTGACTTTGCCATGTGATCAAACAACTGAAATACCAACAATTTTGAGTGCACCCATTGAATTAACTATTGATGCAAAAGAACCAATGTTTAATCATTTTGATATGACCTCTAATCTTGGTGATGATTCTGTGTTGAATGACTTATTGCATGTTTGCTTATTTAAGCATGTTGTAGCATGTAAATTTGATGCCAGTAAGGTTTCTTCATCAATGTTGGGATGGTTTAATGATGAACATTGTCAATCTTTTGAAATGAATAAGAGCTTCACTTATATGTGCAAACTGAGTTGCAATATTTTCATGCCTTCTACTTCTTGTGCTAATTTTTTGGCTTTAGATTTTATGAACTATGCAAGTTACTCATCTATTCATGTGTCATATATGCAAAAATCAAGGGAAGTAAAAATGGATGACATATACATATACAACATGTACACCTTGTCTCTTTTGTTAGCCACATTTCAGATTAAGCAACGCCGAGGACGGCTTCATTTTCAAGAAGGGGAGGATGATGAGGACATGACTACCTTGGATATGACCAAAAATATTGCATATATGCATATTTGTCAGGTGATTTCTAGTGCAAACTATTCAATAATCTATTTATGTTATCCAGAACAAAAATACTTCACACACTTTTGTGTTTTGTCTAATTGCAGGTGTATGGGACATTTGTACAATCCACATATGAAGATAAGGAAGAAAGAGATGTTTATTTGCTGTCCAAAAAGTTCTCTCACGTCACTTTTGGCCCAAGAGAAGATAGAGTCCAAGTCTCTCACGTTCTGGATTCAGATTCGGACTGCACAGACATACCTGACTCAAAACGCACACAAGTTTTTCATACGGACTCCGAATTGGGTGATTCTTTTTTTGTTGGAAACTAGATTTCGTGCACTTTCCAACCCAATTGGAATCACCTTCAAATTCGTCCGGAGCGTTGAGTTGTGGACGAAGCAATCTGATGCTGCAGCAGAATCCGAGTCAAACTACAAGTCCAAAGGTGTTACATCACCTCCACTTGGGCCCATTGGCCTTGTACGACCTAGATTTAGTTCTAGGCTGCCTTGGGACGTCCTCCCACCTCCTTGGCCGCCACCCCTTGCTCCTATATAAGTAGATCCATCTAGTAGCTTTTTGCTTGGGATTTGTTTAGTTAAAAGTTAGCCATTGCAACTTCGTGTACTTCGTTTGTGTCCAACGACCAGACCAAGACCGCTTACGGATCCCCACCATTATCAATACTTCATATATATTCGCAATATTCAGATTTCTTTATCATATTCTTGCTCGTTCTTCGATTGCTTGCAGGAATAGACCTTCGTGGTCAGGTTGATCGTGCTCCAGCGTGGTCAATAACATCTCGGAGTTGGTTTAGCGATTGCTAAGGCGCAACGTCGTGCACGTTTGTAGTCGGATCGTCAAAGTCGTCTCCACGAAATCGATAGTTATCATCTCATCGAAAGATCGGGACACCCTCGCCTCTATCAGCAATCTTCTTGATGGGATGATTGAGTCCATTCAAGAAACGTGCTATTGTTTGCTCATCATCTTCCTTGACATTGGCTCGAATCATGGCTATCTCCATTTCCTTGTAGTATTCTTCAACACTCTTTGTTCCTTGCTTGAGGAGTTGTAGCTTCTTGAAGAGATCGCGGTTGTAGTAGGTTGGTACAAAGCGTGCCCGCATGACATCCTTCATTTGAGCCCAAGTGGTGATTGGTGGTTCATCTCTTGCTTCACGTCGTTCAAGGACTTGTTCCCACCATATGAGCACATAGTCTTGGAACTCAAGTGATGCCATAGCGATCTTCTTCTCTTCCTCAAAGTTGTGCAAACAAAAGATTTTGTCGACCTTCAATGCCCATGAGAGGTACTCTTCCGGATCATTGCTTCCATTGAACTTGGGCATTGTGAACTTGAGCTTGCCATAGCGTTGCTCTTCATTGTGTTGTTGGTGATGGTGACGATGACGTCCTTGACGTGGAGGATAGTCATCCTCATGTTGCTCTTGGCGCGGAGGAAGTCCATGATCAACTTGCTCTTGTTGAACTTGAGGTTGAAGAGGAGCTTGACGAGCTTGTGGAGGGGCTTGAGGAGCTTGACGTTGTACACATGTTTGGTAGTTCCGCTCTTGGATTTCTTCTCGAAGGGCTTCCTCTTGATTGCGCCGCTCATGATTGCGGTTGGCAATGGCTCGGCTCGAATCTCGAAGGGCACGTTGCGCCTCAAGAGCTTGCGCTTCACGTTGTTGTTCTTGAAGACGTTGAGCCTCGGTGTCTTGTTCTTCTTGGTGTAGACGCGCTCGTTCTTCTTCTTGGCGCCGTAGTCATTGCCGTTCTTGAGCTTGAGCGAAAGCCACTTGGTTTGATTGAGGACGAGGGACTTGCTCATCGACTTGTTCTTGTGAATGCTTGTCTTGTAGTGGGTTCCGAGATGCATGACGGTCTTGACGCGCGGCTCGTCGAAGAATGGTTGATGACGGTGTACTTGTGTCGGAGAAGGTGTCGTCGGAGTGTCGACTTGAGCGGCTCTGTCTTGAGGATGAAGAAGTGGAAGGATGCCGGTTCCTCATCAAGGCGCGGATCTCGTCCATTCTTGCATCATTTTCTTGCTTATGAAAGTCGAACTTGTTATCGAAGTAGTCTCTTGTACGTTGCTCGGAGGGTCGCAAGTCGGTGGCGAGGTTGTCGATGCGGTCGTTCATAGCTTGTTGCTCTTGGTGTAACGCCCTTTGAGCACCAAAGAGGTGGCTCTTTGTGACGAATGATGACATGTCGTCGCCGTTCTCGATGAGAGGTGGATTTGTAGAAGAACTTGGCCTATCCATCTTACCAAGCAAATTGTAAGTGTTAGGAGGAAAAGAACGTGTACCAAATGTACCTTGACCGAAGTTGAAGATGGATCAAGTCCACTCAAATGCGGACAATGAAATAGCACTGTTGGTACCAATTCTTGTCGGTTCGCACACCTACACACGTAAAAGCTTTTGGTGGAGCTTGGTTAGGATGGTGGCACAAAATTTGATGCAATATTAAGTGAGCTTCAATAATGTTGGAAAAGGTTCACAAATTTGCAAATGCAACAAGTAGACCAAACAAGTATGGGTACATGGAAACACACATGCAAATAGATAAGTGGGATTGTGCAATCCAAAAGTGAGCCAAAATGTGGAAACCACGAAAATGCTCTTGTTGCACAATACTAGAGAGACGCTAGCACGATTGCACAATAGGCGGATACGCAAACTTGTGCACAACCTACTAGGCAAAATTGCAACTATCTCTATCCCAAGTATGCTATATGTATGGTATTTCAGTGCAATGATCCAAGATGATCCAATATGACAATCTTAATGTAGTATGATGCTATGGTTCTTGTTCATAAGCTCTTTGCTTATCTTTCCTCTTTTGCTTAAAAGCTTGGGTGGCTCTTTCATTCTTTGAGCTCTTTTCTTATGCAAAACTTTATGAACCAAGATAGCAATTGTGTATGCTATGACAACTTTGTGACACACAAGTGGATCCCAAGATATGCACCACTATGGTATGGTATGTATGCTTATGGAGTATGATCCCTAATGTGCACAAGTCACGTTGCCTGCAATACTTGATGGCTAGTCTTGATGGATAAGCTACGCGAAATGAGGCAATGTGGGTTATCATTGCAATTGCAAGGTATGACAAAGATGTCGACGATGTTACCGTCCTTGCTTCGGTTGAAGGTTGAAACGGATGCGAAAGTCGATGGGGACTCAGTGCACGGTCTTCAGTATGTTGCCGAAGATGCCGCTGCACCGTGATCGAAGTTTCCAAAGTAGCGAAAGTGTCGAAGAAGTGCAACCGTTCTGTCTAGGCTGGAAGTTCCGGGCAAGACGGAAGTTCTGGGGTCCGGAAGGTCCGGGGACAGCCGGAAGGTCCGGGGGCCGGAAGGTCCGGGGATGACCGGAAGGTCCGGGGGCCTGAAGTTTCGGGCAAGCCCGGAAGTTCCGGGGGTCGGGAATCTGCCAAGAACAGAGACTTCGAGATCGTGGATTTGGGCGGAAAAACTTGGGAAAAACCCAAATCCGGGGGAAAAAAAGAAGAAATTAGAAGGAAGGAAGGGCAGGGAAGCTAGATCCACTCGAAACAAAGCAAATCCATGGATCAAATCCAACAAAATCTCAACTCACCAACAAATCACAAAAAAAAAATTGGGTCTATTTTTGGTGGGGAATTTTCGGAATTAGGACGAAAACAACAAAATCAGGCTAGAAAACAAAGGGTAGGGGCTCCAAAAACGTGATCAACGTGGCTCCAAAAACCCTAGTTAGACGATCTTTCACATTTGGAGAGGATCCTACGGAGATTCACGAAGGACACGCGGAAGCACAAAGGGGAAAACACGGGGCGAACGAGAGGGAATCACGAAACCGACATAGAATCAATCACACGAGTGCTAGATCACCGAACACAAAGAGATACATATGATCCACAATCAACAAAGGTAAGGATAGAAAGGCACCGGTCTTCTCCGTATGGAGGTCTTGATGGTCTTCCCTAGAAAGGGGTCTTCAATCCGCTTGGGGGATCTTCTCCGAAGAGGTCCTGAGCTCCGAGGAGAAGTATCCAAGTGGATGAGCAAGGCTCTCACACAAATATGAGCTATCCAATGCTAACCCTAAAACGTACAGGACGAAGGAGTATATATAGTCTATGGGGCGGAAGGGTACACGGGCCTCGGCCCAAGTGGCTGCGCGTAGGCAGGGCCGGAAGTTTCGGGCCAGGCCGGAGGTTCCGGGCGCCGGAGGTTCCGGGCAGGGTCCGGCCTAAGCCGAAAGTTGGCACAGGTGAGGCAGGGTTGGCTTCCGGGGGCCGGAAGTTCCGAGCAGGGCCGGAGTTTCCGGGGGCCGGAAGTTCCGGGCCAGATTCCGGGCAGGTTTCGGGCTAAGCAGAAAGTTGGCATGCCCGTGGTGGTCGATGTCGAAGGAGGCCGGAAATTCCGGGCAGGCCGGAAGTTCCGGGGGCCGGAAGTTCCATGCAGGTTCCGGGCTGAGCAGAGAGTTGACGCCTGTCGCTTCTTCTTCAGCGTTATACCTGATCACACACAGTGATAGAGGAGGAGGTGTCCCATCTTTCGATGAGATGATGGATATCGCTTTGGTGGAAGTCGACTTTGACGATCCGACTACGAACGTGCGAGGACGTCGCGCCTTAGCAATCGCTAAACCAACTCCGAGAGGTTATTGACCACGCCGGAGCACGATCAACCTGACCACGAGGGTCTGTTTCCTGCGAGCAAACGAAGAACAAGCAAGAAACTAAGATTGCAATCTGGATATTGCGAATATAAGATGAAAGCTTTATTGATCAAGGTGGGGTTCTGTGACGCCTTTGTCTGGTCGTTGAACACAAACGAAGTGCGCGAAGTTGCAGCTATGGCGAACTTTTAATCTAAACAAAACCCCAAAGTCTAAACGATGCCCTAAGGGCTGTATATATGGAGGAAGAGGGGGGGAATTTCGTGGCCCTTGGTGGAGGGGTCCGAAATCAACCCTATCTCTTGTTTCCCCACACATACGGACTCTAAAAATAGCCTATACTTATGTATTTCGAAATTACATGGGCCTGGCCCAATAATAAGGTGACGCAGCACCTAAAATAGCCTCGGGACGAAATTTATGAAGTGGCATCTTGTATATTTCGTCCAAGGCTTCATGCACCCATTATGGTGGCTTCAAAGTCCTGAAATCATCACTTGTAACTCCGTTCTTGTTTCCCTTGCGCATGCCATCATCTCCATGCTTGTTCTTGCTCCAATGTTCATCCTTCTCCAAGCTAGGCCCTTCATTTGTAAGCAAAACAAATGTATCCAATTTAGGCAGCATCATATTCTCATGAACATTAGAATCATTACCAAGAAACGAAAGTACCTGGTAATTTAGTTGGCGTGCACGAGCTCTAGTAATTGGTCCAGTATGTATAGCAGCAGGGGCTGTGGGTGTAACAATTGTATTGATGTCCTCATCAATATTTGGTTTGGAGACCATCAAAGATCAATATGTGCATGATGCTGATTTTAAAGATGTCATGCAGAATTGTAAAGAAGGAAGAATGTGGAACAAGTTTGTCGTTAACGATGGATTTGTGTTTCGTGCTAACAAGCTATGCATTCCAGCTAGCTCCGTTCGTCTTTTGTTGTTGCAGGAAGCGCATGGAGGAGGATTAATGGGACATTTTGGCGTGAAGAAGACGGAGGACGTACTTGCTACACATTTCTTTTGGCCAAAGATGAGACGGGATGTTGATCGTTTTATTGCTCGATGCACTACATGTCAAAAAGCTAAGTCACGACTCAATCCTCATGGTTTATATATGCCTTTGCCTGTACCTAGTGTTCCTTGGGAGGATATATCTATGGACTTTGTTTTAGGTTTACCTCGAACAAAGAAGGGGAGGGATAGCATATTTGTTGTCGTGGATAGATTCTCGAAAATGGCACACTTTATACCATGTCATAAAAGCGATGATGCTGTTAATGTTGCTGATTTGTTCTTTCGTGAAATTATTCGCTTGCATGGTGTGCCAAATACTATTGTTTCAGATCGTGATACTAAATTTCTTAGCCACTTTTGGAGATGTTTATGGGCTAAGTTGGGGACTAAACTGCTTTTTAGTACTACTTGTCACCCCAAACTGATGGACAAACTGAAGTAGTCAATAGAACGTTGTCTACTATGCTTAGGGCTGTTTTGAAGAATAATAAGAAAATGTGGGAGGAATGCTTGCCTCATATTGAATTTTCTTATAATCGTTCATTGCATTCTACTACTAAGATGTGCCCTTTTGAAGTTGTGTATGGTTTCCTACCTCGTGCACCTATTGATTTGTTGCCTCTTCCATCTTCGGAGAAGGTTAATTTTGATGCTAAACAACGTGCTGAATTGATTTTAAAAATGCATGAGTTAACTAAGGAAAACATTGAGCGTATGAATGCTAAATATAAACTTGCTGGAGATAAGGGTAGAAAACATGTTGTGTTTGCACCTGGAGATCTTGTTTGGTTACATTTGCGTAAGGATAGATTTCCTGATTTGCGCTAATCAAAGTTAATGCCACGTGCTGATGGTCCCTTTAAGGTGTTAGAGAAAATAAATGATAATGCATATAAACTTGAGCTGCCTGCAGATTTTGGGGTTAGTCCCACTTTTAACATTGCAGATTTGAAGCCTTATTTGGGTGAGGAAGATGAACTTCCGTCGAGGACGACTTCATTTCAAGAAGGGGAGGATGATGAGGACATCAATACAATTGTTACACCCACAGCCCCTGCTGCTATACATACTGGACCAATTACTAGAGCTCGTGCACGCCAACTAAATTACCAGGTACTTTCGTTTCTTGGTAATGATTCTAATGTTCATGAGAATATGATGCTGCCTAAATTGGATACATTTGTTTTGCTTACAAATGAAGGGCCTAGCTTGGAGAAGGATGAACATTGGAGCAAGAACAAGCATGGAGATGATGGCATGCGCAAGGGGAACAAGAACAGAGTTACAAATGATGATTTCAGGACTTTGAAGCCACCTGATAGAGGCAAAGGTGTCCCGTCTTTCGATGAGATGGTGGATTTCGCTTTGGTGGAAGTCGACTTTGACGATCCGACTACGAACGTGCGAGGACGTCGCGCCTTAGCAATCGCTAAACCAACTCCGAGAGGTTATTGACCACGCCGGAGCACGATCAACCTGACCACGAGGGTCTGTTTCCTGCGAGCAAACGAAGAACAAGCAAGAAACTAAGATTGCAATCTGGATATTGCGAATATAAGATGAAAGCTTTATTGATCAAGGTGGGGTTCTGTGACGCCTTTGTCTGGTCGTTGAACACAAACGAAGTACGCGAAGTTGCAGCTATGGCGAACTTTTAATCTAAACAAAACCCAAGGTCTAAACGATGCCCTAAGGGCTGTATATATGGAGGAAGAGGGGGTGGATTTCGTGGCCCTTGGTGGAGGGGTCCGAAATCAACCCTATCTCTTGTTTCCCCACACATACGGACTCTAAAAATAGCCTATACTTATGTATTTCGAAATTACATGGGCCTGGACCAATAATAAGGTGACGCAGCACCTAAAATAGCCTCGGGACGAAATTTATGAAGTGGCATCTTGTATATTTCGTCCAAGGCTTCATGCACACATTATGGTGGCTTCAAAGTCCTGAAATCATCACTTGTAACTCCGTTCTTGTTCCCCTTGCGCATGCCATCATCTCCATGCTTGTTCTTGCTCCAATGTTCATCCTTCTCCAAGCTAGGCCCTTCATTTGTAAGCAAAACAAATGTATCCAATTTAGGCAGCATCATATTCTCATGAACATTAGAATCGTTACCAAGAAACGAAAGTACCTGGTAATTTAGTTGGCGTGCACGAGCTCTAGTAATTGGTCCAGTATGTATAGCAGCAGGGGCTGTGGGTGTAACAATTGTATTGATGTCCTCATCATCCTCCCCTTCTTGAAATGAAGTCGTCCTCGACGGAAGTTCATCTTCCTCACCCAAATAAGGCTTCAAATCTGCAATGTTAAAAGTGGGACTAACCCCAAAATCTGCAGGCAGCTCAAGTTTATATGCATTATCATTTATTTTCTCTAACACCTTAAAGGGACCATCAGCACGTGGCATTAACTTTGATTTGCGCAAATCAGGAAATCTATCCTTACGCAAATGTAACCAAACAAGATCTCCAGGTGCAAACACAACATGTTTTCTACCCTTATCTTCAGCAAGTTTATATTTAGCATTCATGCGCTCAATGTTTTCCTTAGTTAACTCATGCATTTTTAAAATCAATTCAGCACGTTGTTTAGCATCAAAATTAACCTTCTCCGAAGATGGAAGAGGCAACAAATCAATAGGTGCATGAGGTAGGAAACCATACACAACTTCAAAAGGGCACATCTTAGTAGTAGAATGCAATGAACGATTATAAGCAAATTCAATATGAGGCAAGCATTCCTCCCACATTTTCTTATTATTCTTCAAAACTGCCCTAAGCATAGTAGACAACGTTCTATTGACTACTTCAGTTTGTCCATCAGTTTGGGGGTGACAAGTAGTACTAAAAAGCAGTTTAGTCCCCAACTTAGCCCATAAACATCTCCAAAAGTGGCTAAGAAAATTAGTATCACGATCTGAAACAATAGTATTTGGCACACCATGCAAGCGAATAATTTCACGAAAGAACAAATCAGCAACATTAACAGCATCATCGCTTTTATGACATGGTATAAAGTGTGCCATTTTCGAGAATCTATCCACGACAACAAATATGCTATCCCTCCCCTTCTTTGTTCGAGGTAAACCTAAAACAAAGTCCATAGATATATCCTCCCAAGGAACACTAGGTACAGGCAAAGGCATATATAAACCATGAGGATTGAGTCGTGACTTAGCTTTTTGACATGTAGTGCAGCGAGCAATAAAACGCTCAACATCCCGTCTCATCTTTGGCCAAAAGAAATGTGTAGCAAGTACGTCCTCCGTCTTTGATGAGGACATCAATACAATTGTTACACCCACAGCCCCTGCTGCTATACATACTGGACCAATTACTAGAGCTCGTGCACGCCAACTAAATTACCAGGTACTTTCGTTTCTTGGTAATGATTCTAATGTTCATGAGAATATGATGCTGCCTAAATTGGATACATTTGTTTTGCTTACAAATGAAGGGCCTAGCTTGGAGAAGGATGAACATTGGAGCAAGAACAAGCATGGAGATGATGGCATGCGCAAGGGGAACAAGAACGGAGTTACAAGTGATGATTTCAGGACTTTGAAGCCACCATAATGGGTGCATGAAGCCTTGGACGAAATATACAAGATGTCACTTCATAAATTTCGTCCCGAGGCTATTTTAGGTGCTGCGTCACCTTATTATTGGGCCAGGCCCATGTAATTTCGAAATACATAAGTATAGGCTATTTTTAGAGTCCGTATGTATGGGGAAACAAGAGATAGGGTTGATTTCGGACCCCTCCACCAAGGGCCACGAAATTCCCCCCTCTTCCTCCATATATACAGCCCTTAGGGCATCGTTTAGACTTTGGGTTTTGTTTAGATTAAAAGTTCGCCATAGCTGCAACTTCGCGTACTTCGTTTGTGTTCAACGACCAGACAAAGGCGTCACAGAACCCCACCTTGATCAATAAAGCTTTCATCTTATATTCGCAATATCCAGATTGCAATCTCAGTTTCTTGCTTGTTCTTCGTTTGCTCGCAGGAAACAGACCCTCGTGGTCAGGTTGATCGTGCTCCGGCGTGGTCAATAACCTCTCGGAGTTGGTTTAGCGATTGCTAAGGCGCGACGTCCTCGCACGTTCGTAGTCGGATCGTCAAAGTCGACTTCCACCAAAGCGATATCCATCATCTCATCGAAAGACGGGACACCTTTGCCTCTATCAAGATGTTTATGGGCTAAGTTGGGGACTAAACTGCTTTTTAGTACTACTTGTCACCCCCAAACTGATGGACAAACTGAAGTAGTCAATAGAACGTTGTCTACTATGCTTAGGGCTGTTTTGAAGAATAATAAGAAAATGTGGGAGGAATGCTTGCCTCATATTGAATTTTCTTATAATCGTTCATTGCATTCTACTACTAAGATGTGCCCTTTTGAAGTTGTGTATGGTTTCCTACCTCGTGCACCTATTGATTTGTTGCCTCTTCCATCTTCGGAGAAGGTTAATTTTGATGCTAAACAACGTGCTGAATTGATTTTAAAAATGCATGAGTTAACTAAGGAAAACATTGAGCGTATGAATGCTAAATATAAACTTGCTGGAGATAAGGGTAGAAAACATGTTGTGTTTGCACCTGGAGATCTTGTTTGGTTACATTTGCGTAAGGATAGATTTCCTGATTTGCGCTAATCAAAGTTAATGCCACGTGCTGATGGTCCCTTTAAGGTGTTAGAGAAAATAAATGATAATGCATATAAACTTGAGCTGCCTGCAGATTTTGGGGTTAGTCCCACTTTTAACATTGCAGATTTGAAGCCTTATTTGGGTGAGGAAGATGAACTTCCGTCGAGGACGACTTCATTTCAAGAAGGGGAGGATGATGAGGACATCAATACAATTGTTACACCCACAGCCCCTGCTGCTATACATACTGGACCAATTACTAGAGCTCGTGCACGCCAACTAAATTACCAGGTACTTTCGTTTCTTGGTAATGATTCTAATGTTCATGAGAATATGATGCTGCCTAAATTGGATACATTTGTTTTGCTTACAAATGAAGGGCCTAGCTTGGAGAAGGATGAACATTGGAGCAAGAACAAGCATGGAGATGATGGCATGCGCAAGGGGAACAAGAACGGAGTTACAAGTGATGATTTCAGGACTTTGAAGCCACCATAATGGGTGCATGAAGGCTTGGACGAAATATACAAGATGCCACTTCCTAAATTTCGTCCCGAGGCTATTTTAGGTGCTGCGTCACCTTATTATTGGGCCAGGCCCATGTAATTTCGAAATACATAAGTATAGGCTATTTTTAGAGTCCGTATGTGTGGGGAAACAAGAGATAGGGTTGATTTCGGACCCCTCCACCAAGGGCCACGAAATTCCCCCCTCTTCCTCCATATATACAGCCCTTAGGGCATCGTTTAGACTTTGGGTTTTGTTTAGATTAAAAGTTCGCCATAGTTGCAACTTCGCGTACTTCGTTTGTGTTCAACGACCAGACAAAGGCGTCACAGAACCCCACCTTGATCAATAAAGCTTTCATCTTATATTCGCAATATCCAGATTGCAATCTTAGTTTCTTGCTTGTTCTTCGTTTGCTCGCAGGAAACAGACCCTCGTGGTCAGGTTGATCGTGCTCCGGCGTGGTCAATAACCTCTCGGAGTTGGTTTAGCGATTGCTAAGGCGCGACGTCCTCGCACGTTCGTAGTCGGATCGTCAAAGTCGACTTCCACCAAAGCGAAATCCACCATCTCATCGTAAGACGGGACACCTTTGCCTCTATCAAAGTGGTATCAGATTTCCAGGTTGCTCGGTGAGATTTTACAGTTTTTTCGTAGTTTAGATCGAGTCTGTTCTTCATACCTATAGTCCATGAAAAAGCCACAAAAAAAATTAGGGTTAGTTCATCATATCCGAACCAATCTGAGCCTTTGCATAATCTTTTTAGGGGTTTGCTTTGTTGAATTTGCGGTTGCATCGTCGTGTCTAGTTGCTGGTCTTAGAGTCTAGTCTTTTAGAGTTTCGAGTTCTGGTCATAAGTTGTCACGCCGCCGCCGCACCATCATCATCACCCCTGCCATCTACCACCACCGCTTCGAATCCGTATCCATATACCACCACAGCTGTCATATACCACCACCGTTGCCATCTACCACCATATATCCACCACCAATCCGAGTTCTTGTCATATTAGGTTTGTTTTCGAGATCCATCTAGATTCCGATTCGTGTTTCCTTGCCGGAGTAGGTTTCGGAAAAAAAAATTTGCTTGAGTCCGGAAACCACGCTCCGTTTAGGCGCAAAATTTTTCGAAAACGCATTTTTCGAAAAAATTTCTGGCTATCCTATTTTTAGGTGTTTCTCAGTGTTTTGAGACAGGTGCCATTATAGGAAGTTTTTTTTGACCCGTTTCCAGTTTTTGGGTCCGGGCAGTCGAAAAAAAATTGGTCGAAAAAATTTCGTGCCCATCCTGTCAGTTTGAGCTAGGAAGAGTTTTGAGACACTCGCCATTATAGTGATTTTTCGCAAAAAAAAAGCAGCAAAAAAAAGAGCGCAAAAAAAAGCGAATTTTTTTTCCAAAGTGTGTTGTTCCCTTGTTTACGTGCCGCGCCGTGATTTTGTTGGTGTTCTAGGCTCGCGTCTCTAGCACAGTCTAGCCTAGGACCAGCACAGTACCGTCGTTGAGCGTTTATTCAACTTTGCATCTCTGAATTGATTATTGCTGACCCTTTTTGCTACCATATTATAAGCCTTCCCAGCTCCACATACATCTACGTCGTGCGTTTGACTCTCCCTGGTAATCGCTCTATCCAAGCTTTGAGAGTTTTTGACTACAACGTTGCCGATCACCGCCTGCTGCTGGGTAAGAACTGGTAAGAATTTGAGATTTGCTTGACGGATTTGTGACACCCACCACCACCTCTTGTTAGTAGTCTGTAGGATCATATTCTTGTGTGTTTCTATTGCTGCTAACCATGCCAGGATCACAAGCCGACGAGACTGACTGGGAGAACATGACGAATAAGGATTTGCATGATAAATTTCAGCAAATGATGAGTGGACAGGTGCAAGACGTGCTAAACAGATTTGAAGAGGCCATGGAGAAGATAGATGGCATGGAGAAGACGTTCGAAACAAAGCTCGATAACAAGTTTAATGAATTGCTCGCGCGTCTTCCACCACCACCACCCGCTGCACCTAACGCACCTCTCCAACAACAACAACAACGACTACCTCCACGTCGCGAAATAGACCTCCGCCGAGCGAGCCGTGTTCCTCTTGCGTTTGGCCAAACTGTTGGTGCTGCTGTTGATACTTGTGTGGCTCCTGCTGCTGATGCGGAGGAGGATGATTATGTGGGAGATTACGAGGATGAGGTTGCTCAAAATCAGAACTACGTGCAACCACCAGCACCACCACCAGCAGGTCGACCTCAGGTATATATTCGTAATGGTAGGCCTGCACCACCACCTCAGGTACGAGATGATGTCCATATTCCTAAACTGAAATTGAATATTCCACCATTTGAGGGTAGATATGTTCCTGATATATATCTTACTTGGGAGTTAGAAACTGAACAACGTTTTACATGTTTACAATATCCCGAGGAGAGACGGGTTGCTGCTGCTGTTTGTGCTTTCACTAGTTTTGCATGTGTCTGGTGGTCTGAACATTGTAGATTATATCCTATTCCAACTACTTGGGCTACTTTGAAAACTGCTATGCGTACGCGTTGGGTTCCACCATATTATCAACGTGAATTGCTTCAAAAATTGCAGCGTTTAAGACAAGGAAAAAATTCTGTAGAAGAATATTATCAGGAATTACAAACTGGCATGATTCGATGTGGTATTGTTGAGGAGAATGAAGCTATGCTTGCACGTTTTCTGGGTGGATTAAATAGAGAGATTCAGACCATTCTAGACTATAAGGAGTATACTAATATCACTCGTTTATTCCATCTTGCTTGTAAAGCTGAATGTGAAGTGCAGGATCGACAAGCATTGGCGCGAACTAACTTTTCTGCAGGCCGACCTTCATCATGGACACCGCGTGCATCTTCTACTTCAACTGCACCAGCATCTCAATCAGGTGCCTCCTACAGCCGTGATACAAGAAAACAGGAACAACCACCATTATCTGCCAAGAGCGCACCTGCCGGGCCTGCACAGAGTTCTTCTTCTTCCAGGGCATCAACTGGGCACACAAGTGATATTATTTGTCGTCGTTGTAAGGGAGGAGGTCATTATGCGAGAGAATGCAAATCTCCGCGTGTGATGATTGCTACCGAGGGTGGTGGATATGATTCCGCTAGTGACTATGATGAGGAGACATTGGCTCTTATTACACGTGAAGAACATGGTGGAGATGATTCTGATCATGAGACGCAATACATGGCTCCTGAAGACGCTGACAGGTATGAATGTTTAGTTGCTCAACGTGTTTTAAGTGTGCAGGTCACACAAGCTGAGCAAAATCAGAGGCACAATTTGTTCCATACCAAGGGAGTTGTGAAGGAACATTCTGTGCGCGTCATAATAGACGGAGGGAGCTGCAACAACTTGGCTAGCATGGAGATGGTGGAGAAGCTTTCTCTCACCACAAGACCACATCCACATCCTTACTACATCCAATGGTTCAACAACAGCGGCAAGGTTAAGGTAACACTTACTGTTCTTGTGCATTTTAGTATCTCTACATATGCTGATTATGTTGATTGTGATATGGTACCTATGCAAGCATGTTCCTTATTACTTGGTAGACCATGGCAATTTGATAAAAATTCTATACAGCATGGTAGAAACAATCACTATACTCTTGTTCATAAGGATAAAAATATTACTTTGCTTCCTATGACTCCTGATTCCATTTTGAAAGATGATATTAATAGAGCTAATAAAGCAAAACAGGAGAAGAATAAGAGTGAAAATCAGATTGTGGCAAAAGAATTTGAGCAACAAATGAAGCCTAATAATAAACCATCTAGTGTTGCTTCTGAAATTAAATTGAAAAGTGCATGTTTATTTGCCACCAAATCTGATATTGATGAGCTAGATTTCAGCAAATCTGTTTGCTATGCTTTTGTGTGCAAAGAGGCATTATTTTCATTCGAGGACGTGCCTTCCTCTTTGCCTCCTGCTGTCACTAACATTTTGCAGGAGTTCGCTGACGTTTTTCCACAAGACGTGCCACCGGGATTACCGCCTATTCGAGGGATTGAGCATCAGATTGACTTAATTCCCGGTGCTTCACTGCCAAACCGTGCACCATACCGTACCAATCCAGAGGAGACGAAGGAGATTATGCGTCAAGTACAAGAGCTTCTCAACAAAGGTTATATACGCGAATCCCTTAGTCTTTGTGCTGTTCAAATTATTCTAGTGCCGAAAAAGGATGGTACATCACGTATGTGTGTTGATTGTAGAGGCATTAATAATATTACTATTCGTTATGGTCATCCTATTCCTAGGCTAGATGATATGCTTGATGAATTGAGTGGCTCTACAATATTCTCCAAAGTTGATTTGCGTAGTGGCTACCATCAAATTCGTATGAATTTGGGAGATGAATGGAAAACAGCATTTAAAACTAAGTTCGGATTATATGAGTGGTTAGTCATGCCTTTTGGGTTAACTAATGCACCTAGTACTTTCATGAGATTAATGAACGAAGTTTTACGTGTTTTCATTGGACGATTTGTGGTAGTTTACTTTGATGACATATTGATTTATAGCAGATCTTTGGAAGAACATTTGGAACATTTACGTGCTGTTTTTATTGCTCTACGTGATGCACGTTTGTTTGGTAACCTTGGGAAGTGCACCTTTTGCACCGACCGAGTATCTTTTCTTGGCTATGTTGTTACTCCACAGGGAATTGAAGTTGATAAAGCCAAGATTGAAGCTATTGAGAGTTGGCCGCAGCCCAAAACGGTCACACAAGTGAGGAGTTTTCTTGGCCTCGCTGGATTCTATAGGCGTTTTGTGAGAGATTTCAGCACCATTGCTGCACCTCTCAATGAGCTTACAAAGAAAGATGTGCCTTTTCTTTGGGGTACCGCACAGGAAGAAGCCTTGACGGTATTGAAAGATAAGTTGACACATGCTCCTTTACTCCAACTTCCTGATTTTAATAAGATTTTTGAGCTTGAATGTGATGCTAGTGGAATTGGATTAGGAGGTGTGTTATTACAAGTTGGTGAACCTGTTGCATACTTTTCTGAAAAATTTAGTGGGCCTAGTCTGAATTATTCTACTTATGATAAAGAATTATATGCTCTTGATCGGACTTTAGAAACATGGCAACATTATTTATGGCCCAAAGAATTTGTTATACATTCTGATCATGAATCTTTGAAACATATTAAAAGTCAAGCTAAACTGAATCGTAGACATGCTAAATGGGTTGAATTCATTGAGACTTTCCCTTATGTCATTAAACACAAGAAGGGAAAAGAAAATGTTATTGCTGATGCATTGTCTCGTCGCTATACTATGCTTTCACAACTTGACTTCAAAATATTTGGTTTGGAGACCATCAAAGATCAATATGTGCATGATGCTGATTTTAAAGATGTAATGCAGAATTGTAAAGAAGGAAGAATGTGGAACAAGTTTGTTGTTAATGATGGATTTGTGTTTCGTGCTAACAAACTATGCATTCAGGCTAGCTCCGTTCGTCTTTTGTTGTTGCAGGAGGCGCATGGAGGAGGATTAATGGGACACTTTGGCGTGAAGAAGACGGAGGATGTACTTGCTACACATTTCTTTTGGCCAAAGATGAGACGGGATGTTGAGCGTTTTATTGCTCGCTGCACTACATGTCAAAAAGCTAAGTCACGACTCAATCCTCATGGTTTATATATGCCTTTGCCTGTACCTAGTGTTCCTTGGGAGGATATATCTATGGACTTTGTTTTAGGTTTACCTCGAACAAAGAAGGGGAGGGATAGCATATTTGTTGTCGTGGATAGATTCTCGAAAATGGCACACTTTATACCATGTCATAAAAGCGATGATGCTGTTAATGTTGCTGATTTGTTCTTTCGTGAAATTATTCGCTTGCATCGTGTCCCAAATACTATTGTTTCAGATCGTGATACTAAATTTCTTAGCCACTTTTGGAGATGTTTATGGGCTAAGTTGGGGACTAAACTGCTTTTTAGTACTACTTGTCACCCCCAAACTGATGGCCAAACTGAAGTAGTCAATAGAACATTGTCTACTATGCTTAGGGCTGTTTTGAAGAGTAATAAGAAAATGTGGGAGGAATGCTTGCCTCATATTGAATTTGCTTATAATCGTTCATTGCATTCTACTACTAAGATGTGCCCTTTTGAAGTTGTGTATGGTTTCCTACCTCGTGCACCTATTGATTTGTTGCCTCTTCCATCTTCGGAGAAGGTTAATTTTGATGCTAAACAACGTGCTGAATTGTATTTTAAAAATTCATGAGTTAACTAAGGAAAACATTGAGCGTATGAATGCCAAATATAAACTTGCTGGAGATAAGGGTAGAAAACATATTGTGTTTGCACCTGGAGATCTTGTTTGGTTACATTTGCGTAAGGATAGATTTCCTGATTTGCGCAAATCAAAGCTCATGCCACGGGCTGATGGTCCCTTTAAGGTGTTAGAGAAAATAAATGATAATGCATATAAACTTGAGCTGCCTGCAGATTTTGGGGTTAGTCCCACTTTTAACATTGCAGATTTGAAGCCTTATTTGGGTGAGGAAGATGAGCTTCCGTCGAGGACGACTTCATTTCAAGAAGGGGAGGATGATGAGGACATCAATACCATTGTTACACCCACAGGCCCTGCTGCTATACATACTGGACCAATTACTAGAGCTCGCGCACGCCAACTAAATTACCAGGTACTTTCGTTTCTTGGTAATGATTCTAATGTTCATGAGAATATGATGCTGCCTAAATTGGATACGTTTGTTTTGCTTACAAATGAAGGGCCTAGCTTGGAGAAGGATGAACATTGGAGCAAGAACAAGCATGGAGATGATGGCATGCGCAAGGGGAACAAGAACAGAGTTACAAGTGATGATTTCAGGTCTTTGAAGCCTCCATAACGAGTGCATGAAGCCTTGGACGAAATATACAAGATGTCACTTCATAAATTTCGTCCAGAGGCTATTATAGGTGCTGCGTCACCTTTTTATTGGGCCAGGCCCATGTAATTTCGAAATACATAAGTATAGGCTATTTTTAGAGTCCGTATGTGTGGGGAAACAAGAGATAGGGTTGATTTCGGACCCCTCCACCAAGGGCCACGAAATTCCCCCTCTCTTCCTCCATATATACAGCCCTTAGGGCACCGTTTAGACTTTGGGTTTTGTTTAGATTAAAAGTTCGCCATAGCTGCAACTTCGCGTACTTCGTTTGTGTTCAACGACCAGACAAAGGCGTCACAGAACCCCACCTTGATCAATAAAGCTTTCATCTTATATTCGCAATATCTAGATTGCAATCTTAGTTTCTTGCTTGTTCTTCGTTTGCTCGCAGGAAACGGACCCTCGTGGTCAGGTTGATCGTGCTCCGGCGTGGTCAATAACCTCTCGGAGTTGGTTTAGCGATTGCTAAGGCGCGACGTCCTCGCACGTTCGTAGTCGGATCGTCAAAGTCGACTTCCACCAAAGCGATATCCATCATCTCATCGAAAGACGGGACACCTTTGCCTCTATCAGACGTCCTCGCACGTTCGTAGTCGGATCGTCAAAGTCGACTGCCACCAAAGCGATATCCATCATCTCATTGAAAGACGGGACACCTTTGCCTCTATCAGAGGGTGCATGGATGGCTCTTGCCTGTGTTAAAACATATTGGGCAGGGATGGAGGCCCCGCTATTGCAACCCGGGGACCGACGGGAGGCCAGGACCCGGCCGAGCACTATTTTGAAGAAGTCCTAGAAGGTGCCCGTTTAATAGAGGCTCAGTGCTCGAAGAGTACCATGTTCGAGTGACATGTATCTGAATTGTAAAAACAATGCTATTTTGATTATAAAGGATATGTTTATACTTTTTGCCCTAAAGTATTATAGTGCCTCCTGTGCGGCCGTTTATGTATGTATATAACCTGAAAGTTTGCAGTCGTCGGCTTCAGCCCCCATGCATATAATGTGGGGGTGTTCAGAAAAGCGCATAATCAGACTTGATCCAACGTCTTGGTCCATTAAGGAGGTGATAGTGTGGCGAACCAGGAAATCGGACTATATAGCTTTAACACTTCCACTTAGCCATAGGAGTTTGACGATGGGGCTACTATATAGCCCCTGGTACTTCCGCGTTCATCTGAATACGGTGCGCGTTCGTACATGACCGAGAAACCAGTCCTTCATTAATGCGGAGGAATCGCGAAGATTCTGCTGAGTCATCGAGTGGTTGACCAGTCTCACGCTTTATCATGTCAGTAAGTTTTCGGCTTTCTCTACTGAGGTGCTCGTCCGGATGAACCAGGGCACAATCGCAGTAGTTCTCCCGGTGCCACCTTAGCCGATAGAGCGGAACGTAAGGTAGCAAAACACGGGAGCCGGGCAAACCCAACTATTGACCAAAGCCATGATTCGAGCTGATGCATATAAGGCCAAACTCGCGACGCCGAACACTCCCTAAGGTATTCAGACTTTACAACATATACTGGGCTGACTAACGCCCTTGATAATGAGCCATGAGTTTCCAGGTACATGCATTAATCTGGCGTGACGAAATGCCAATAACGCCAGCATACCTCCCGGTTGTGTTAAGTGTCCGGAGGGTATGAAGCAACAAGAGACATAAAAAAGGTTTACGCAGGGTCTTAATCTAAAAAGAAACCTTTGAGCGGGGCCCTACTACAGGTCTGCGCCTTTATCTCCGTTGTGCCGTATCCTGGAAGGGTGTAGCACGATGATCATCTGTAAAAAGGAAAAATCCAAGTGAAAGACTTTGTGCGAAAAGTTGGTTATTCTGAACCATGCAAATGCAATCTGTTATTGTATTAATAGGGTCAAGCCGAACTATGGGCTTTTTTACATGCGGGCAGCCCCTAGCACCACCTATGGGGGTATATCCATCAACCCAAGCTCAGGTTTATCTGGGCTGTTACAACTGGTGGTGCGCCGGACTCGTCTAACTGTGTCCGTGGTCTTGACGACTGTTCATTTATTCTGATTGGAGAGGCCGTTCAGTGTTCGGCTTCTAGAGCCGCCACATGTTCTTCCGCACGTAAGGAACACTCTGTATTTTTGCTAACTGTGATGACGCCACATGGACCGGGCATCTTAAGTTTAAGATAAGCATAGTGCAGTACTGCATTAAAACGAGCGAAGGCCGTTCTTCCTAGTAGTGCGTGATAGCCGCTTCGGAATGGAGCGATGTCGAAGATTAATTCTTTGCTTCTGAAGTTGTCGGGAGAACCAAATACAACCTCTAGTACTAGAGAGCCTGTGCAGCGGGCCTCTACGCCTAGTATTACTCCTTGAAAGGTAGTATTACTTTGGCTCATTCTTGACGGGTCTATCCCCATTTTGCGGACAGTGTGATGTAGGGTGGAACCCTATGTGGACGATCTTTCACGTTTGGAGTGGATCCTACGGGGAATCACGAAGAACACGTAGAAGCACAAAGGGGAAACACGGGGAAAACGAGAGAGAGAATCACTAAACTGACATAGAATCAATCACACGAGTGCTAGATCACCGACAACATAGAGTGACATATGATCCACAATTGATAGAAGCGGGGGTGTCCCGATCTTTCGATGAGATGATAACTATCGATTTGGTGGAGACGACTTTGACGATCCGACTACAAACGTGCACGACGTTGCGCCTTAGCAATCGCTAAACCAACTCCGAAAGGTTATTGACCACGCCGGAGCACAATCAACCTGACCACGAAGGTCTATTCCTGCAAGCAATCGAAGAACAAGCAAGAATATGATAAAAGCAATCTGAATATTGCGAGTATATATGAAGTATTGATAAAGGTGGGGATCCGTAAGCGGTCTTGGTCTGGTCGTTGGACACAAACGAAGTACACGAAGTTGCAATGGCTAACTTTTAACTAAACAAATCCCAAGGAAAAGCTACTAGATGGATCTACTTATATAGGAGCAAGGGGTGGCGGCCAAAGAGGTGGGAGGACGTCCCAAGGCAGCCTAAAACTAAATCTAGGTCGTACAAGACCAATGGGCCCAAGTGGAGGTGATGTAACACCTTTGGACTTGTAGTTTGACTCGGATTCTGCTGCAGCATCAGATTGTTTCGTCCACAACTCAACGCTCCGGACGAATTTGAAGGTGATTCCAATTGGGTTGGAAAGTGCACGAAATCTAGTTTCCAACAAGAAAAGAATCACCCAATTCGGAGTCCGTATGAAAAACTTGTGTGCGTTTTGAGTCAGGTGTGTCTGTGCAGTCCGAATCTGAATCCAGAACGTGAGAGACTTGGACTCTATCTTCTCTTGGGCCAAAAGTGACGTGAGAGAACTTTTTGGACAGCAAATAAACATCTCTTTCTTCCTTATCTTCATATGTGGATTGTACAAATGTCCCATACACCTGCAATTAGACAAAACACAAAAGTGTGTGAAGTATTTTTGTTCTGGATAACATAAATAGATTATTGAATAGTTTGCACTAGAAATCACCTGACAAATATGCATATATGCAATATTTTTGGTCATATCCAAGGTAGTCATGTCCTCATCACTTCCCAGCTCCACATACATCTACGTCGTGCGTTTGACTCTCCCTGGTAATCGCTCTATCCAAGCTTTGAGAGTTTTGACTACAACGGTTGCCGATCACCGCCTGTTGCTGGGTAAGAACTGGTAAGAATTTGAGTTTTGCTTGACGGATTTGTGACACCCACCACCACCACTTGTTCGTAGTCTGTAGGATCATATTCTTGTGTGTTTCTATTGCTGCTAACCATGCCAGGATCACAAGCCGACGAGATTGACTGGGAGAATTTATCGAACAAGGAGCTTCATGATAAGTTTCAGCAAATGATGACTGAACAGGTGCAAGATGTGCTGAACAATTTTGAAGAGGCCATGGAGAAGATCACTGGCCTTGAGAAGACGTTCGAAACAAAGCTCGATAACAGATTTAATGAATTGCTCGCGCGTCTTCCACCACCACCACCCGCTGCACCTAACGCACCTCTCCAACAACAACAACAACGACTACCTCCACGTCGCGAAATAGACCTTCGCCGAGCGAGCCGTGTTCCTCTTGCGTTTGGCCAAACTGTTGGTGCTGCTGTTGATACTTCTGTGGCTCCTGCGACTGCTGTTGCTGGTACCCAGGAGGATGATGAGTATGCGGGCGATTATGAGGATGAGGTTGATCAAAATCAGATCTACGAGCAGCCACCAGTGATAGAGTCAGGGTGTCCTGATCTTTCGATGAGATGATAACTATCGATTTGGTGGAGACGACTTTGACGATCCGACTACAAACGTGCACGACGTTGCGCCTTAGCAATCGCTAAACCAACTCCGAGAGGTTATTGACCACGCCGGAGCACAATCAACCTGACCACGAAGGTCTATTCCTGCAAGCAATCGAAGAACAAGCAAGAATATGATAAAAGCAATCTGAATATTGCGAGTATATATGAAGTATTGATAAAGGTGGGGATCCGTAAGCGGTCTTGGTCTGGTCGTTGGACACAAACGAAGTACACGAAGTTGCAATGGCTAACTTTTAACTAAACAAATCCCAAGGAAAAGCTACTAGATGGATCTACTTATATAGGAGCAAGGGGTGGCGGCCAAGGAGGTGGGAGGACGTCCCAAGGCAGCCTAAAACTAAATATAGGTCGTACAAGGCCAATGGGCCCAAGTGGAGGTGATGTAACACCTTTGGACTTGTAGTTTGACTCGGATTCTGCTGCAGCATCAGATTGTTTCGTCCACAACTCAACGCTCCGGACGAATTTGAAGGTGATTCCAATTGGGTTGGAAAGTGCACGAAATCTAGTTTCCAACAAAAAAAGAATCACCCAATTCGGAGTCCGTATGAAAAACTTGTGTGCGCTTTGAGTCAGGTGTGTCTGTGCAGTCCGAATCTGAATCCAGAACGTGAGAGACTTGGACTCTATCTTCTCTTGGGCCAAAAGTGACGTGAGAGAACTTTTTGGACAGCAAATAAACATCTCTTTCTTCCTTATCTTCATATGTGGATTGTACAAATGTCCCATACACCTGCAATTAGACAAAACACAAAAGTGTGTGAAGTATTTTTGTTCTGGATAACATAAATAGATTATTGAATAGTTTGCACTAGAAATCACCTAACAAATATGCATATATGCAATATTTTTTGTCATATCCAAGGTAGTCATGTCCTCATCATCCTCCCCTTCTTGAAAATAAAGCCGTCCTCGGCGTTGCTTAATCTGAAATGTGGCTAACAAAAGAGACAAGGTGTACATGTTGTATATGTATATGTCATCCATTTTTACTTCCCTTGATTTTTGCATATATGACACATGAATAGATGAGTAACTTGCATAGTTCATAAAATCTAAAGCCAAAAAATTAGCACAAGAAGTAGAAGGCATGAAAATATTGCAACTCAGTTTGCACATATAAGTGAAGCTCTTACTCATTTCAAAAGATTGACAATGTTCATCATTAAACCATCCCAACATTGGTGAATAAACCTTACTTGCATCAAATTTACATGCTACAACATGCTTAAATAAGCAAACATGCAATAAGTCATTCAACACAGAATCATCACCAAGATTAGAGGTCATAGCAAAATGATTAAACATTGGTTCTTTTGCATCAATAGTTAATTCAATGGGTGCACTCAAAATTGTTGGTATTTCAGTTGTTTGATCACATGGCAAAGTCAAATTATCAACGTAGTCCTCTAAAATAGGTGGTGTGATCAAAGTAGTGGGTAGCTCATCAGATGGTGCATTCAAATTGACAAGGCATTCATCATTCTCATGTAGAGATGGAAGATCAGTACCTTTGTCATTACCTCTTATGATCAACTCAGATGATGTAGCCACTCTCGGGGCCGATGTGTCACATGGTGGAGGCGATGTAGTCCTGATAACAACGGATGTGGTTGTCATAGTATGCCTAGTAGTTGAAGGAACAATCATATCAACTCTTGGAATGTGCACCGTGCGCTTGTTCTCCTCGTGGCCAACACGTCGTTTTATTTCCTGTTCAGCTTTGCACGCAAGATGAAACAAATGGTCCATAGGATAACACTCTTCATGAATTAGTATCTCTTGAATATCACGGTTTAATCCTCCCCAAAATCTATCCATAAAATCATCTTCACTTTCTTCTAAAGAGGAATGCAACAAGGTAGTTTGTAAATCATCATAATATTTTGTTACAGTTTCACTACCTTGTTTTAAGTGTTGCAACTTCTTAATCATGTCACGAGTATAATAAGCAGGGACGAATGTATGTCGCATGGCAAGTTTCAAATCATCCCAAGTAGTAGGTATATAATCAGGGTGTAACCGACAATATTCACTCCACCAAACCAAAGCATAACCAGTGAAAGAACCAACCGCAACCTTAACCTTTTTATGTTCATCGAAATTATGGGAAGCAAATATATTTTTTATGTCGAACTCCCATTCAATATATAAAGCAGGTTTAAAACGGCCATTAAATGGTGGTATAGATACATTAACCTGATCATGTGAATTTAGATGTTTGTGCACCTCTCGTGACGGTTGTGGTATTTGCAAAGGTGGTGGCACGTCTCCCGCGATCGACAAAGCCCATGAATTGACTCTGGATCCTGTCATGATTAGTAGAACAAGAAACAAAACCCAAAAATAATGTTCCTATAACTACTAGGATGTGGTGGTAAAACGCTCACAGTAAAGCAAATATCAATGTCTTACAAGTTCTTACCGTGCAGCAGGCGGTGATCGGCAACCAGCGGTGTCAAGTAATTCCGAATATTGAGTAAAGCGATTGCCAGGGGAGCGTACGTATACACGGTGTAGAAATATGTGGAGCTGGGTTGGCTATATATGGTAGCAAAAGATTAGCAATAATCAATTCAAAGATGCAATGTTGAATAAACGCTCAACGACGGTACTGTGCTGGTCCTAGGCTAGACCGGACTAGAGACGCGAGCCTAGAACACTAATAAGGTCACGGCGTAGCACAACTAGCATCAATGAAGGATACTAAGTAGCTCTTGACAGCAAGATATAAGTGAAGATCACAACGGCAGTAAAGATAATGATGAAAAACAACTGCCAAGCAGGATATACAACAACTGTCTCTCCAACTTTCCTCTTGAAAAGTTTGAGACAATTTTCTGATAAATTCTTTCAAAGAATGCTACTAACTCAAGCTTTCCAATGCAAAAAGAATCACTCAATTCCGAGTTGATATGAGGAGTCAAAGAATTCTAAAACTGGCCTGAAAAATTGGAACAAGTTGTGTTCACGAACTTCGGAGGGCAAAAAGACCTATTTAGAAGCCGATTTTGAGGTGCCAAATATTGAACTTGCTTCTGCAACTATTTAGATGCGGCTCGTCGCTATCTTCAATTTGAGTACTCACGAAGCCAAAACTGACTTCGTATGAAGAAGTTATGCCTGTTTTACTGAACAGTGCACAAAACAGATTCCAATCCGAATTCAACTACGAGATTGAGTCTAGATAGATCCGAATTTTGTTTTTTTTCTCCTTTTTTTTTCTTTTCCTTTGTTTTTTTTCTGACTTTTTTTTACTTTTTTTTCTCTCGTTTTTCTCTATCTTTTTTTTCTCTCTCCCTCTTTCCAAAACAAACTAGATAAGATGTAGATTGGATCAAGCGAAGATGGGAACGATCTCAACTATGATTATGACAATGAACGATGGGTAGCACGTGGAGGAAATTGATGGATGGGTGGTGGACAGCGGAAGGGATAATGATGCAGCGGCGACGTGACTAATGTGAACAGAACTCGAAACTCTAAACGACCTAGACACTAAGACCAGCAACTCGACACGACGATGCAACCGATAATTCAACTATGCAAGCAATGAAAAGAAAATTGCAAAGGCTCAGACTGGCTTGGACAAAGGATGAATGATCTAACTCTTTTTTGTGGATTTTTCTTGGACAATAGGTAAGAAAATAAATCTAATCTAGGAAAACTGGAAATTCTCACCGAGCAACCTGAAAACTGATACCACTTGATAGAAGCGGGGGTGTCCCGATCTTTCGATGAGATGATAACTATCGATTTGGTGGAGACGACTTTGACGATCCGACTACAAACGTGCACGACGTTGCGCCTTAGCAATCGCTAAACCAACTCCGAAAGGTTATTGACCACGCCGGAGCACAATCAACCTGACCACGAAGGTCTATTCCTGCAAGCAATCGAAGAACAAGCAAGAATATGATAAAAGCAATCTGAATATTGCGAGTATATATGAAGTATTGATAAAGGTGGGGATCCGTAAGCGGTCTTGGTCTGGTCGTTGGACACAAACGAAGTACACGAAGTTGCAATGGCTAACTTTTAACTAAACAAACCCAAGGAAAAGCTACTAGATGGATCTACTTATATAGGAGCAAGGGGTGGCGGCCAAGGAGGTGGGAGGACGTCCCAAGGCAGCCTAAAACTAAATCTAGGTCGTACAAGGCCAATGGGCCCAAGTGGAGGTGATGTAACACCTTTGGACTTGTAGTTTGACTCGGATTCTGCTGCAGCATCAGATTGTTTCGTCCACAACTCAACGCTCCGGACGAATTTGAAGGTGATTCCAATTGGGTTGGAAAGTGCACGAAATCTAGTTTCCAACAAGAAAAGAATCACCCAATTTGGAGTCCGTATGAAAAACTTGTGTGCATTTTGAGTCAGGTGTGTCTGTGCAGTCCGAATCTGAATCCAGAACGTGAGAGACTTGGACTCTATCTTCTCTTGGGCCAAAAGTGACGTGAGAGAACTTTTTGGACAGCAAATAAACATCTCTTTCTTCCTTATCTTCATATGTGGATTGTACAAATGTCCCATACACCTGCAATTAGACAAAACACAAAAGTGTGTGAAGTATTTTTGTTCTGGATAACATAAATAGATTATTGAATAGTTTGCACTAGAAATCACCTGACAAATATGCATATATGCAATATTTTTGGTCATATCCAAGGTAGTCATGTCCTCATCAACAATCAACTAAGGTAAGGATACAAAGGAACAGTTCTTCTCTGTACGGAGGTCTTGATGGTCTTCCCTAGAAAGGGGTCTTGAATCCGCTTGGGGGATCTTCTCCGAAGAGGTCCTGAGCTCCGAGGAGAAGTAGCCAAGTGGATGAGCTAGGCTCTCACACAAAATATGAGCTAAACCTATGCTACCCTCAATAGGAGGTCGAGGCGTCCTATTTATAGTCTTAGTGCAAATGGAAGTCAAAGTGAAGGGGTACAAGGGCTCCATCCCGCAGGTGCGGTCACTTAGGTGCCGGACGTCCGGAAGGCGTCGGACGTCTGGAGGCTCGGGATGGTCCGGACGTCCGGTCGGGCTCGAGCGTCCGTAGAATCAGCTCTGTCGTGGGTGCGTCGGACGTCCGGAGAGGGTCGGTCGTCCGGAGCTACGTGATGGTTCGGACGTCCGGAAGTCGTCGGTCGTTCGTAGGTTCGGTTCGGGCGTGCATCGGCCGGACGTCCGGTGGTTTCGGTCGTCTGTAGTTTCGGTTCAGGTGCCCAGCTGCCGGATATCCGGAGGGCGTCGGTCGTCCGTGGCCTGGGAGTCGTCGGACGTCCGGGCTTGGTCGGACGTCCGATGCTTGTAGCTTCAGCAGCATCTCTTCTTCTTCTTCAACATGCTTGGGGTCCTCGCCATCTTGGCTCTTGCAAAGTTGATGTAGGGTGGAACCCTATAGCGTCGATCTTTCACGTTTGGAGTGGATCCTACGGGGAATCACGAAGAACACGCGGAAGCACAAAGGGAAAACATGGGGAAAACGAGAGAGAAACACTCAACCAACAAGGAATTGATAGAGGCGAGGGTCTCGATCTTTCGATGAGATGATAACTATCAATTTTGTGGAGACGACTTTGACGATCCGACTACAAACGTGCACGACGCTGCGCCTTAGCAATCGCTAAACCAATCTCCTGAGGTTATTGACCACGTCGGAGCACGATCAACCTGACCACGAAGGTCTATTCCTGCAAGCAATCGAAGAACGAGCAAGAATATGATAAAAGCAATCTGAATATTGCAAATATGTATGAAGTATTGATAAAGGTGGGGATCCGTGATGAGGACATGACTACCTTGGATATGACCAAAAATATTGCATATATGCATATTTGTCAGGTGATTTCTAGTGCAAACTATTCAATAATCTATTTATGTTATCCAGAACAAAAATACTTCACACACTTTTGTGTTTTGTCTAATTGCAGGTGTATGGGACATTTGTACAATCTACATATAAAGATAAGGAAGAAAGAGATGTTTATTTGCTGTCCAAAAAGTTCTCTCACGTCACTTTTGGCCCAAGAGAAGATAGAGTCCAAGTCTCTCACGTTCTGGATTCAGATTCGGACTGCACAGACACACCTGACTCAAAACGCACACAAGTTTTTCATACGGACTCCGAATTGGGTGATTCTTTTTTTGTTGGAAACTAGATTTCGTGCACTTTCCAACCCAATTGGAATCACCTTCAAATTCGTCCGGAGCGTTGAGTTGTGGACGAAACAATCTGATGCTGCAGCAGAATCCGAGTCAAACTACAAGTCCAAAGGTGTTACATCACCTCCACTTGGGCCCATTGGCCTTGTACGACCTAGATTTAGTTTTAGGCTGCCTTGGGACGTCCTCCCACCTCCTTGGCCACCACCCCTTGCTCCTATATAAGTAGATCCATCTAGTAGCTTTTCCTTGGAATTTGTTTAGTTAAAAGTTAGCCAACGCAACTTCGTGTACTTCGTTTGTGTCCAACGACCAGACCAAGACCGCTTTCGGATCCCCACCTTTATCAATACTTCATACATATTTTCAATATTCAGATTGCTTTTATCATATTCTTGCTCGTTCTTCGATTGCTTGCAGGAATAGACCTTCGTGGTCAGGTTGATCGTGCACCGGCGTGGTCAATAACCTCTGGAGATTGGTTTAGCGATTGCTAAGGCGCAATGTCGTGCACGTTTGTAGTCGGATCGTCAAAGTCGTCTCCACCAAATCGATAGTTACCATCTCATCGAAAGATCGGGACACCCCCGCCTCTATCAAGTGGTATCAGTTTTCAGGTTGCTCGGTGAGAATTTCCAGTTTTCCTAGATTAGATTTATTTTCTTACCTATTGTCCAAGAAAAAGCCACAAAAAAGAGTTAGATCTATTCATCCTTTGTCCAAGCCAGTCTGAGCCTTTGCAATTTTTTTTTCATTGCTTGCATAGTTGAATTATCGGTTGCATCGTCGTGTCGAGTTGCTGGTGTTAGTGTCTAGGTCGTTTAGAGTTCCGAGTTCTGTTCACATTAGTCACGTCGCCGCTGCATCGTTATCCCTTCCGCTGTCCACCATCCATCCATCAATTTCCTCCACGTGCTACCCACCGTTCATTGTCATAATCATAGTTGAGATCGTTCCCATCTTCGCTTGATCCAATCTACATCTTATCTAGTTTGTTTTGGAAAGAGGGAGAGAGAAAAAAAAGATAGAGAAAAAAAACGAGAGAAAAAAAAAGAAAGGAAAAGAAAAAAGTGTGAGAAAAAAAAGAGAGGAGAAAAAAAAATAAAATTCGGATCTATCTAGACTCAATCTCGTAGTTGAATTCGGATTGGAATCTGTTTTGCGCACTGTTCAGTAAAACAGGTGTATCTTCCTCATACGAAGTCCGTTTTGGCTCCGTGAGTACTCAAATTGAAGATAGCGACGAGCCGCATCTAAATAGTTGCAGAAGCTAGTTCAATATTTGACACCTCAAATCAGCTTCTAAATAGGTCTTTTTGCCCTCCGAAGTTCGTGAACACAGCTTGTTCCAATTTTTTAGGCCAGTTTTAGAATTCTTTGACTCCTCATATCAACTCGGAATTGAGTGATTCTTTTTGCATTGGAAAGCTTGAGTTAGTAGCATTCTTTGAAAAAATTTATCAGAAAATTGTCTCAAACTTTTCAAGAGAAAAGTTGGAGAGAGAGTTGTTGTATATCCTGCTTGGCAGTTGTTTTTCATCATTATCTTCACCGCCGTTGTGATCTTCACTTATATCTTGCTGTCAAGAGCTACTTAGTATCCTTCATTGATCCTAGTTGTGCTACGCCGTGACCTCATAGTGTTCTACGCTCGCGTCTCTAGTCCGGTCTAGCCTAGGACCAGCACAGTACCGCCGTTGAGCGTTTATTCAACATTGCATCTTTGAATTGATTATTGCTAATCTTTTGCTACCATATATAGCCAACCCAGCTCCACATATTTCTACACCGTGTATATGTACCCTCCCCTGGCAATCGCTTTACTCAATATTCAGAGTTACTTGACACCGCTGGTTGCCGAGCACCGCCTGCTGCATGGTAAGAACTTGTAAGACATTGATATTTGCTTTACTGTGAGCGTTTTACCACCACATCCTAGTAGTTATAGGAACATTATTTTTGGGTTTTGTTTCTTGTTCTACTAATCATGACAGGATCCAGAGTCAATTCATGGGCTTTGTCGATCGCGGGAGACGTGTCACCACCTTTGCAAATACCACAACCGTCACGAGAGGTGCACAAACATCCAAATGCACATGATCAGGTTAATGTATCTATACCACCATTTAATGGCCGTTTTAAACCTGCTTTATATATTGAATGGGAGTTCGACATAAAAAATATATTTGCTTCCCATAATTTCGATGAACATAAAAAGGTTAAGATTGCGGTTGGTTCTTTCACTGGTTATGCTTTGGTTTGGTGGAGTGAACATTGTCGGTTACACCCTGATTATATACCTACTACTTGGGATGATTTGAAACTTGCCATGCGACATACTTTCGTCCCTGCTTATTATACTCGTGACATGATTAAGAAGTTGCAACACTTAAAACAAGGTAGACCAAAAATATTGCATATATGCATATTTGTCAGGTGATTTCTAGTGCAAACTATTCAATAATCTATTTATGTTATCCAGAACAAAAATACTTCACACACTTTTGTGTTTTGTCTAATTGCAGGTGTATGGGACATTTGTACAATCCACATATGAAGATAAGGAAGAAAGAGATGTTTATTTGCTGTCCAAAAAGTTCTCTCACGTCACTTTTGGCCCAAGAGAAGATAGAGTCCAAGTCTCTCACGTTCTGGATTCAGATTCGGACTGCACAGACATACCTGACTCGAAACGCCAACAACTTTTTCATACGGACTTCGAATTGGGTGATTCTTTTTTTGTTGGATTCTAGATTTTGTGCTCTTTCCAACACAATTGGATTCACCTTCAAATTCGTCAGGAGCGTTGAGATATCAACGAAACAATCAGACGCTGCAGCAGAATTCAAGTCAAACAACAAGTCCAAAGGTGTTGCATCACCTCCACTTGGGCCCATTGGCCTTGTACGACCTAGGGTTAGTTTTAGGCTGCCTTGGGACGTCCTCCCACCTCCTAGGCCGCCACCCCTTGCTCCTATATAAGTAGATCCATCTAGTAGCTTTTCCCTTGGGATTTGTTTAGTTAAAAGTTAGCCATTGCAACTTCGTGTACTTCGTTTGTGTCCAACGACCAGACCAAGACCGCTTTCGGATCCCCACCTTTATCAATACTTCATACATATTTGCAATATTCAGATTGCTTTTATCATATTCTTGCTCGTTAATCGATTGCTTGCAGGAATAGACCTTCGTGGTCAGGTTGATCGTGCACCGGCGTGGTCAATAACCTCTGGAGATTGGTTTAGCGATTGCTAAGGCGCAATGTCGTGCACGTTTGTAGTCGGATCGTCAAAGTCGTCTCCACCAAATCGATAGTTACCATCTCATCGAAAGATCGGGACACCCCCGCCTCTATCAATCCGTAAGCGGTCTTGGTCTGGTCGTTGGACACAAACGAAGTACACGAAGTTGCAATGGCTAACTTTTAACTAAACAAATCCCAAGGGAAAAGCTACTAGATGGATCTACTTATATAGGAGCAAGGGGTGGCGGCCTAGGAGGTGGGAGGACGTCCCAAGGCAGCCTAAAACTAACCCTAGGTCGTACAAGGCCAATGGGCCCAAGTGGAGGTGATGCAACACCTTTGGACTTGTTGTTTGACTCGAATTCTGCTGCAGCGTCTGATTGTTTCGTTGATATCTCAACGCTCCTAACGAATTTGAAGGTGAAGCCAATTGTGTTGGAAAGAGCACAAAATCTAGAATCCAACAAAAAAAGAATCACCCAATTCGGAGTCCGTATGAAAAAGTTGTTGGCGTTTCGAGTCAGGTATGTCTGTGCAGTCCGAATCTGAATCCAGAACGTGAGAGACTTGGACTCTATCTTCTCTTGGCCCAAAAGTGACGTGAGACAACTTTTTGAACAACACTTAAACATCTCTTTCTCCCTTATCTTCATATGTGAATTGTACAAATATCCCATACACCTGCAATTAGACAAAACACAAAAGTGTGTGAAGTATTTTTGTTCTGGATAACATAAATGGATTATTGAATAGTTTGCACTAGAAATCACCTGACAAATATGCATGTATGCAATATTTTTGGTCGTATCCAAGGTAGTCCTGTCCTCATCAGGAATCGATCACACAAGTGCTAGATCACCACACACATAGAGTAACATATGATCCACAATCAACAAAGGGAAAGGATACAACGGAATCGTTCTTCTCCAAGAGGAGGCCTTGATGTTCTTCCCTAAAGAGGGGTCTTGAATCCGCTTGGGGATCTTCTCCGGAGAGGTCCTGATCTCCGAGGAGAAGTATCCAAGTGGATGAGCAAAGGCACTCACACAAATATGAGCTAATCCAATGCTGAGTCTCAAAAGGAGGAGGAGGAGTCCTATTTATAGGCTAGGGGGCGAAGGGGTACACGGGCTCAGCCCAACACGCGCACACAGGCGCTGGCCGGATGATCCGGGTCGGAAGCCGGATGATCCGGGCTGGTCCGGATGATTCGGGTGGAGGCCCGGATGATCCGGAGAATCGGCTGGTGGAGGCGCGGGGCCGGATGTCCGGCTGGCGGTCCGGACGTCCGGGCAGGGTCCGGATGATCCGGGACGGGGTCCGGATGATCCGGCTTCAGGGGGGAGGCTTCTGTAGTCTTCGGTCGAATAAGCCGGATCGTCCGGGCCGGGGTCCGGATCGTCCGGGCTCTGTCCGGATTGTCCGGGCTGCCGTCCGGATCGTCCGGCCACCCTGGTCCTTGGTGCTTTTTCCTCTCCGTCTTCATGCATGTCTTCCGCTTCCGGTTCTCCTTGCTTCCTAGCTTCTTCACGGTGAACTCCTTGGTACCTGAGTATGCATAGCGTTTCCGTTTGAGGTAGTAACCATGTCTCATGTGAATCGAAAGGGAATTGTGAGAGGAGTGATGTCACCTCGGTTTCAAGAGCTCTTCCACGTGCTCGAGTCATAGGTCCTTGAGGGGTTGGATGTGTTGCTGTAGAGTCCATGGGGATGATGGAAGGATGCTCCGCATCATATCCCCTCCCTTCGAAAGGATCCGACCTCGGATCTAGATCTTCATCACCATGGAAAGGCGAGAGGTCTTTGACGTTGAAGGTGTCGCTCACGTTGTACTTGTTGCTTGGTAGGTCGAGCTTGTAGGCGTTGTTGTTGTAGCGTGCTAACACCTTGAAGGGTCCATCGGCTCGAGGTAGTAGTTTGGACTTGCGTTCGTTCGGGAAGCGTTCCTTGCGAAGGTGTAGCCACACGAGATCGCCTATGTTGAAGATCATGGGTTGTTTGTTGATGTTGAGCTTGGTCGCTAGTCGTTGTACTTGGTGCTCGATGGTGTTTCTTGTATCTTCATGCATCTTCTTGATGTAGCTTCCACGGGCAATTGCGTCGAGATTGGTGCGCTCTTGTAGAGGAAGAGGTAGAATGTCCAATGGGGACAATGGGTTGAAGCCGTAGACGACCTCGAAGGGGGACTTGCCGGTAGTCATATGTCTTGCGCGGTTGTAGGCGTACTCGGCGATGGGTCGACACGCCTCCCACTCCTTGATGTTCTTCTTGATCAACACGCGAAGTAGAGTGGATAGTGTCCGGTTTGTCACCTCCGTTTGGCCGTCGGTTTGAGGATGGTATGCGGATGAGAACAAGAGCTTGATTCCGAGCTTGGCGCATAGAGTCTTCCAAAATTAACTCAAGAACTTGACGTCGCGGTCGGAGACGATTGTCTTTGGTACTCCATGGAGGCGCAAGATTTCCCTACAAAAGAGATTTGCAATATGTGAAGCATCGTCTATGATGAGGACATGACTACCTTGGATATGACCAAAAATATTGCATATATGCATATTTGTCAGGTGATTTCTAGTGCAAACTATTCAATAATCTATTTATGTTATCCAGAACAAAAATACTTCACACACTTTTGTGTTTTGTCTAATTGCAGGTGTATGGGACATTTGTACAATCCACATATGAAGATAAGGAAGAGAGAGATGTTTATTTGCTGTCCAAAAAGTTCTCTCACGTCACTTTTGGCCCAAGAGAAGATAGAGTCCAAGTCTCTCACGTTCTGGATTCAGATTCGGACTGCACAGACATACCTGACTCAAAACGCACACAAGTTTTTCATACGGACTCCGAATTGGGTGATTCTTTTTTTGTTGGAAACTAGATTTCGTGCACTTTCCAACCCAATTGGAATCACCTTCAAATTTGTCCGGAGCGTTGAGTTGTGGACGAAACAATCTGATGCTGCAGCAGAATCCGAGTCAAACTACAAGTCCAAAGGTGTTACATCACCTCCACTTGGGCCCATTGGCCATGAACGACCTAGATTTAGTTTTAGGCTGCCTTGGGACGTCCTCCCACCTCCTTGGCCGCCACCCCTTGCTCCTATATAAGTAGATCCATCTAGTAGCTTTTTGCTTGGGATTTGTTTAGTTAAAAGTTAGCCATTGCAACTTCGTGTACTTCGTTTGTGTCCAACGACCAGACCAAGACCGCTTACGGATCCCCACCTTTATCAATACTTCATATATACTCGCAATATTCAGATTGCTTTTATCATATTCTTGCTTGTTCTTCGATTGCTTGCAGGAATAGACCTTCGTGGTCAGGTTGATTGTGCTCCGGCATGGTCAATAACCTCTCGGAGTTGGTTTAGCAATTGCTAAGGCGCAACGTCGTGCACGTTTGTAGTCGGATCGTCAAAGTCGTCTCCACCAAATCGATAGTTATCATCTCATCGAAAGATCGGGACCCTCACCTCTATCAAGTGGTATCAGTTTTCAGGTTGCTCGGTGAGAATTTCCAGTTTTCCTAGATTAGATTTATTTTCTTACCTATTGTCCAAGAAAAAGCCACAAAAAAGAGTTAGATCTATTCATCCTTGGTCCAAGCCAGTCTGAGCCTTTGCAATTTTCTTTTCATTGCTTGCATAGTTGAATTATCGGTTGCATCGTCGTGTCGAGTTGCTGGTCTTAGTGTCTAGTTCCTTTAGAGTTTCGAGTTCTGTTCACATTAGTCACGCAGCCGCTGCATCATTATCCCATCCGCTGTCCACCATCCAATCCACCAATTTGCACCACGTGCTACGCACTGTTTATTGTCATAATCATAGTTGAGGTCACTCACATCTTTGCCTGATCGAATCTGCATCTTATCTAGTTTGTCTTGGAAAGAGGGAGAAAAAGAAGATAAAGAAAAAAAGAGAGAAAAAAGGAAAGAAAAAAAAGAGGGAGAAGAAAAAGAAAAAAAAGCGTCAGAAAAAAAAGAGAAGAAAAAAAATTGGATCTATCTAGAATCAATCTCGTACCTGAATTCGGATTGGAATCTGTTTTGTGCACTGTTCAGTAAAACAGCTTGGCTATTGTTTCACATCATTATCTTTACTGCCGTTGTGATCTTCACTTATATCTTGCTGTCCAGAGCTACTTTGTATCCTTCATTGATGCTGGTTGTGCTACGACGTGACCTCATTAGTGTTCTAGGCTCGCGTCTCTAGTTCGGTCTAGCCTAGGACCAGCACAGTACCGTCGTTGAGCGTTTATTCAACATTGCATCTTTGAATTGATTATTGCTAATCTTTTGCTACCATATATAGCCAACCCAGCTCCACATATTTCTACACCGTGTATACGTATGCTCCCCTGGCAATCGCTTTACTCAATATTCGGAGTTACTTGACACCGCTGGTTGCCGATCACCGCCTGCTGCATGGTAAGAACGTGTAAGACATTGATATTTGCTTTACTGTGAGTGTTTTACCACCACATCCTAGTAGTTATAGGAACATTATTTTTGGGTTTTGTTTCTTGTTCTACTAATCATGACAGGATCCAGAGTCAATTCATGGCCTTCGTCGATCGCGGGAGACGTGCCACCACCTTTGCAAATACCACAACCGTCACGAGAGGTGCACAAACATCCAAATGCACATGATCAGGTTAATGTATCTATACCACCATTTAATGGCCGTTTTAAACCTGCTTTATATATTGAATGGGAGTTCGACATAAAAAATATATTTGCTTCCCATAATTTCAATGAACATAAAAAGGTTAAGGTTGCGGTTGGTTCTTCACTGGTTATGCTTTGGTTTGGTGGAGTGAATATTGTCGGTTACACCCTGATTATATACCTACTACTTGGGATGATTTGAAACTTGCCATGCGACATACTTTCGTCCCTGCTTATTATACTCGTGACATGATTAAGAAGTTGCAACACTTAAAACAAGGTAGTGAAACTGTAACAAAATATTATGATGATTTACAAACTACCTTGTTGCATTCCTCTTTAGAAGAAAGTGAAGATGATTTTATGGATAGATTTTGGGGAGGATTAAACCGTGATATTCAAGAGATACTAATTCATGAAGAGTGTTATCCTATGGACCATTTGTTTCATCTTGCTTGCAAAGCTGAACAGGAAATAAAACGACGTGTTGGCCACGAGGAGAACAAGCGCACAGTGCACATTCCAAGAGTTGATATGATTGTTCCTTCAACTACTAGGCATACTATGACAACCACATCCGTTGTTGTCAGGACTACATCACCTCCACCATGTGACACATCGCCCCCGAGAGTGGCTACATCATCTAAGTTGATCATAAGAGGTAATGACAAAGGTACTGATCTTCCATCTCTACATGAGAATGATGAATGCCTTGTCAATTTGAATGCACCATCTGATGAGCTACCCACTACTTTGATCACACCACCTATTTTAGAGGACTACGTTGATAATTTGACTTTGCCATGTGATCAAACAACTGAAATACCAACAATTTTGAGTGCACCCATTGAATTAACTATTGATGCAAAAGAACCAATGTTTAATCATTTTGATATGACCTCTAATCTTGGTGATGATTCTGTGTTGAATGACTTATTGCATGTTTGCTTATTTAAGCATGTTGTAGCATGTAAATTTGATGCAAGTAAGGTTTATTCACCAATGTTGGATTGGTTTAATGATGAACATTGTCAATATTTTGAAATGAATAAGAGCTTCACTTATATGTGCAAACTGAGTTGCAATATTTTCATGCCTTCTACTTCTTGTGCTAATTTTTTGGCTTTAGATTTTATGAACTATGCAAGTTACTCATCTATTCATGTGTCATATATGCAAAAATCAAGGGAAGTAAAAATGGATGACATATACATATACAACATGTACACCTTGTCTCTTTTGTTAGCCACATTTCAGATTAAGCAACGCCGAGGACGGCTTTATTTTCAAGAAGGGGAGGATGATGAGGACATGACTACCTTGGATATGACCAAAAATATTGCATATATGCATATTTGTCAGGTGATTTCTAGTGCAAACTATTCAATAATCTATTTATGTTATCCAGAACAAAAATACTTCACACACTTTTGTGTTTTGTCTAATTGCAGGTGTATGGGACATTTGTACAATCCACATATGAAGATAAGGAAGAAAGAGGTGTTTATTTGCTGTCCAAAAAGTTCTCTCACGTCACTTTTGGCCCAAGAGAAGATAGAGTCCAAGTCTCTCACGTTCTGGATTCAGATTCGGACTGCACAGACACACCTGACTCAAAACGCACACAAGTTTTTCATACGGACTCCGAATTGGGTGATTCTTTTTTTGTTGGAAACTAGATTTCATGCACTTTCCAACCCAATTGGAATCACCTTCAAATTCGTCCGGAGCGTTGAGTTGTGGACGAAACAATCTGATGCTGCAGCAGAATCCGAGTCAAACTACAAGTCCAAAGGTGTTACATCACCTCCACTTGGGCCCATTGGCCTTGTACGACCTAGATTTAGTTTTAGGCTGCCTTGGGACGTCCTCCCACCTCCTTGGCCGCCACCCCTTACTCCTATATAAGTAGATCCATCTAGTAGCTTTTCCTTGGGATTTGTTTAGTTAAAAGTTAGCCATTGCAACTTCGTGTACTTCGTTTGTGTCCAACGACCAGACCAAGACCGCTTACGGATCCCCACCACTATCAATACCTCAAATATATTTGCAATATTCAGATTGCTTTATCATATTCTTGCTCGTTCTTCGATTGCTTGCAGGAATAGACCTTCGTGGTCAGGCTGACCGTGCTTCCGGCATCGTCAGTAACCTCAGGAGATTGGTTTAGCGATTGCTAAGGCGCAACGTCGTGCACGTTTGTAGTCGGATCGTCAAAGTCGTCTCCACCAAATCGATAGTTATCATCTCATCGAAAGATCGGGACACCCTCGCCTCTATCACCAGGCCCATGTAATTTCGAAATACATAAGTATAGGCTATTTTTAGAGTCCGTATGTGTGGGGAAACAAGAGATAGGGTTGATTTCGGACCCCTCCACCAAGGGCCACGAAATTCCCCCCTCTTCCTCCATATATACAGCCCTTAGGGCATCGTTTAGACTTTGGGTTTTGTTTAGATTAAAAGTTCGCCATAGCTGCAACTTCGCGTACTTCGTTTGTGTTCAACGACCAGACAAAGGCGTCACAGAACCCCACCTTGATCAATAAAGCTTTCATCTTATATTCGCAATATCCAGATTGCAATCTTAGTTTCTTGCTTGTTCTTCGTTTGCTCGCAGGAAACAGACCCTCGTGGTCAGGTTGATCGTGCTCCGGCATGGTCAATAACCTCTCGGAGTTGGTTTAGCGATTGCTAAGGCGCGACGTCCTCGCACGTTCGTAGTCGGATCGTCAAAGTCGACTTTCACCAAAGCGAAATCCACCATCTCATCGAAAGACGGGACACCTTTGCCTCTATCACTACGTTGATAATTTGACTTTGCCATGTGATCAAACAACTGAAATACCAACAATTTTGAGTGCACCCATTGAATTAACTATTGATGCAAAAGAACCAATGTTTAATCATTTTGATATGACCTCTAATTTTGGTGATCATTCTGTGTTGAATGACTTATTGCATGTTTGCTTATTTAAGCATGTTGTAACATGTAAATTTGATGCAAGTAAGGTTTATTCACCAATGTTGGGATGGTTTAATGATGAACATTGTCAATCTTTTGAAATGAATAAGAGCTTCACTTATATGTGCAAACAGAGTTGCAATATTTTCATGCCTTCTACTTCTTGTGCTAATTTTTTGGCTTTAGATTTTACGAACTATGCAAGTTACTCATCTATTCATGTGTCATATATGCAAAAATCAAGGGAAGTAAAAATGGATGACATATACATATACAACATGTACACCTTGTCTCTTTTGTTAGCCACATTTCAGATTAAGCAACGCCGAGGACGGCTTTATTTTCAAGAAGGGGAGGATGATGAGGACATGACTACCTTGGATATGACCAAAAATATTGCATATATGCATATTTGTCAGGTGATTTCTAGTGCAAACTATTCAATAATCTATTTATGTTATCCAGAACAAAAATACTTCACACACTTTTGTGTTTTGTCTAATTGCAGGTGTATGGGACATTTGTACAATCCACATATGAAGATAAGGAAGAGAGAGATGTTTATTTGCTGTCCAAAAAGTTCTCTCACGTCACTTTTGGCCCAAGAGAAGATAGAGTCCAAGTCTCTCACGTTCTGGATTCAGATTCGGACTGCACAGACATACCTGACTCAAAACGCACACAAGTTTTTCATACGGACTCCGAATTGGGTGATTCTTTTTTTGTTGGAAACTAGATTTCGTGCACTTTCCAACCCAATTGCAATCACCTTCAAATTGGTCCGGAGCGTTGAGTTGTGGACGAAACAATCTGATGCTGCAGCAGAATCCGAGTCAAACTACAAGTCCAAAGGTGTTACATCACCTCCACTTGGGCCCATTGGCCTTGAACGACCTAGATTTAGTTTTAGGCTGCCTTGGGACGTCCTCCCACCTCCTTGGCCGCCACCCCTTGCTCCTATATAAGTAGATCCATCTAGTAGCTTTTTGCTTGGGATTTGTTTAGTTAAAAGTTAGCCATTGCAACTTTGTGTACTTCGTTTGTGTCCAACGACCAGACCAAGACCGCTTACGGATCCCCACCTTTATCAATACTTCATATATACTCGCAATATTCAGATTGCTTTTATCATATTCTTGCTTGTTCTTCGATTGCTTGCAGGAATAGACCTTCGTGGTCAGGTTGATTGTGCTCCGGCATGGTCAATAACCTCTCGGAGTTGGTTTAGCGATTGCTAAGGCGCAACGTCGTGCACGTTTGTAGTCGGATCGTCAAAGTCGTCTCCACCAAATCGATAGTTATCATCTTATCGAAAGATCGGGACACCCCGCCTCTATCAGTCTATCTTGTTGCAAGGAATGAAATGTGCCATCTTAGAAAATCGGTCCACAACGACAAACACGGAATCCTTTCCATGTTGAGTTCTAGGCAAACCAAGTACAAAATCCATACTAATGTCTTCCCAAGGTTGATAAGGAATAGGAAGTGGCATGTAAAGACCATGGAATTGAGCTTTTGACTTAGCTTTGCGACATGTAGAGCATCGTGTGGTGAAGCGTGAGACGTCGCGGAACATCTTTGGCCAAAAGTAGTTCTTGGAGAGCGTGGCGAAAGTCTTGTCGCGTCTAAAGTGTCCCATGAGTCCACCTCCAGGAGCCTCTTGCAAAAGTAGCAAACGAAGAGAAGAATGACCGTTGTCGATGAGTTGTTGTACTTGCCGTTGAATATCCTTGGTTTCTTCGGGATTGACTCGGTATGGAGCTTTGTTTGGAAGTGGCGCTCCGGGGATGAGGTCGATTCGATGCTCAATGCCTCGTAGAGGAGGTAGACCCGGAGGTAGCTCATCGGGGAAAACATCTTGGAATTCCTGCAAAAGAGATTGAAACACTAAAGGTAGCTTGTGAGAAGTGTTAGTTTTTGGTTCTCCATCCTTGCACACAAGGACAAAGTGCATCACACTCGATGGGTTCTCACACACTTCTCTTATCTCACTTTTGGTGGCAAATAGGATGAGGTTTTTCTCTCTAGGCGAAGAGGCGCTCATATTTGGCTTATGGCTCTCACTCACTTTTGGGTGGGTGACTTTCTCACTCTTCTCTCCATGGTGGGTGGCTTGCTTGTCAGCTATCACTTGACTAGGAGACATAGGTCGTAGCACATACTCCTTCCCTTTCATCTTGAAGCTATAGTGATTGGTTCGCCCATTGTGGATGACACCACGGTCGAATTGCCATGGACGACCAAGAAGGAGGTGGCAAACGGTCATTGGGACCACATCACATTCCAAAGTGTCTTCATAAGCACCTATTTGGAAAGAGACTTGGACCGTATGCTTGACTCGTATAGTGCCGGAGTCACTTAGCCATTGAACCTTGTAGGGGTGCGGGTGCTTCTTCTTGATCAATTGAAGCTTGGAGCATAGTTCTTCACTTGCCAAGTTGTGGCAACTACCTCCATCGATGATGACCTTGACGGACCTTCCATTGATGTCGGCCTTTGTGTGGAAGATGTGGCATCGTTGGTCTTCTTCTTGTTGATGTTGAAGTGTCAAGACCTTGGAGACAAGAAGAGCGGGGCTCGTATCTTCATCACAAAAGACTTGATCATCTTCATCCTCGTTCACGCGCCGTTGCATGGCCACTTGCTCAATAGCTTCCATTTCATCTTCACTCATTGAGTCGTAGGTGTCGTCGTCGTTGAGGATCATGGTGCGCTTGTTGGTGCATTCATAGGACTTGTGGCCTCGGCCGCCGCAAGTGAAACACTTAAAGGAGCTTGTCTTGACGGTCTCATCGGTTGGAGTAGATGATGAAGCACACGGCTTGAGGTTGCTCGTAGGAGGAGGAAGACGACTTGAACTTGTGGAAGTTTTCTTGTAACTTGACTTGTCGTCGTTGCTTGGAGAAGGCGTAGTTGATGTCGAAGTTGGAGTAGTTGTTGAAGCTTGGTTGTTGGAGAAGCCGTGTGTCTTGTAGGAGTACTTGGCGTACTTGAAGTCATCTTGCACTTGACGTTCCGCCTTTGTAGCTTGATGCACGAGCTCAATGAGGTTGGAGTAGGGTTGGAAGTCGGCGATCTTCTTGATGGGATGATTGAGTCCATTCAAGAATCGTGCCATTGTTTGCTCATCATCTTCCGTGACATTGGCTCGAATCATGGCAATCTCCATTTCCTTGTAGTATTCTTCAACACTCTTTGTTCCTTGCTTGAGGAGTTGTAGCTTCTTGAAGAGATCGCGGTTGTAGTAGGTTGGCACAAAACATGCTCGCATGACATCCTTCATTTGAGCCCAAGTGGTGATTGGAGGTTCACCTCTTGCTTCCCGGCGTTCAAGGACTTGTTCCCACCATATGAGCACATAGTCTTGGAACTCAAGTGATGCCATAGCGATCTTCTTCTCTTCCTCATAGTTGTGCAAACGAAAGATTTTGTCGACCTTCAATGCCCATGAGAGGTACTCTTCCGGATCATTGCTTCCCTTGAACTTGGGCATTGTGAACTTGAGCTTGCCATAGCGTTGCTCTTCATTGTGTTGTTGGCGATGGTGATGATGACGTCCTTGGCGTGGAGGGTAGTCATCCTCATGTTGCTCTTGGCGCGGAGGAAGTCCATGATCAACTTGCTCTTGTTGAACTTGAGGTTGAAGGGGAGCTTGACGAGCTTGAGGAGGGGCTTGTGGAGCTTACCGTTGCGCACGCGGATGGTAGTTCCTCTCTTGGATTTCTTCTCGAAGGGCTTCCTCTTGATTGCGCCGTTCGCGATTGTGGTTAGCGATGGCTCGACTTGATTCTTGAAGGGCACGTTGCGCCTCAAGCGCTTGCGCTTCCTGTTGTTGTTGTTGAAGACGTTGAGCCTCGGCGTCTTGTTGTTCTTGGTGTAGAAGCGCTCGTTCTTCTTCTTGTCGCCGTAGTCGTTGTCGTTCTTGAGCTTGAGCAAAAGCCACTTGGTTTGATGGAGGACGAGGGACTTGCTCATCGACTTGCTCTTGTGGATGCTTGTCCTGTAGTGGGTTCCGAGATGCATGACGGTCTTGACGCGCGGCTCGTCGAAGAATGGTCGACGACGGTGTACTTGAGCCGGAGAAGGTGTCATCGGGGTGTCAACTCGAGCGGCTCCGTCTTGAGGAGGAAGAAGTGGAATGATGCCGGTTCCTCATCAAGGCGCGGATCTCGTCCATTCTTGCATCATTTTCTTGCTTGTGAGAGTCGAACTTGTCGTCGAAGTAGTCTCTTGTACGTTGCTCAGAGAGTCGCAAGTCGGTGGCGAGGTTGTCGATGCGGTCGCTCATAGCTTGTTGCTCTTGGTGTAACGCCCTTTGAGCACCACAGAGGTGGCTCTTTGTGACGAATGATGACATGTCATCGCCGTTCTCGATGAGAGATGGATTTGTAGAAGAACTTGGCCTATCCATCATACCAAGTAAAATTGTGAGTGGTAGAAGGAGAAGAACTAATACCAATGTACCTTTGACCTAAGTTGAAGATGAATCAAGTTCACTCAAATGTGGACAATGAAATAGCACTATTGGTACCAATCCTTGTCGATTCTCACACCTACACAAGTAAAAGCTTTTGGTGGAGCTTGGTTAGGATGGTGGCACAAAATTGATTGCAATTGTTAGCTTGACTCAAAAATGTTGAAAAGGATTCGCAAATTCGCAAATGTAACAAGTAGACCAAGCAAGTAGTGGTACACGGAAACACACACGCAAATAGATAAATGGGATTGTGCAAACCAAAAGTGAGCCAAAATGTGGAATCCACGAAAATGCACTTGTTGCACAATACTAGAGAGACGCTAGCACGATTGCACAATAGGCGGATACGGAGCTTGTGCACAACCTACTAGGCAAAAATGCAACGATCTCTATCCCAAGTATGCTATATGTATGGTATTTCGGTGCAATGATCCAAGATGATCTTATGTGACAATCTTAATGTTGTATGATGCTATGCTTCTTGTTCATAAGCTCTTTGCTTATCTTTCCTCTTTGCTTAAAAGCTTGAGTGGCTCTTTCTCTTTTGAGCTCTTTTCTTATGCAAACTTCACGAACCAAGATAGCAATTGTGTATGCGATGACAACTTTGTGACACACAAGTTGATTCCGAGATATGCACCACGATGATATGTATGATATGTGGTATGCTTACTAATGTGCACAAGTCATGTTGCCGGCAATACTCAATGGCTAGTCTCGATGGGTAAGCAACGCAAAAGATGGTATAGGATGGTTATCCATGCAATTGCAAGGTATGACAAAGATGTCGTCGAAGTTACCGTCTGTAGCGAAGATGAGTAGTCGACGAAAATGAGCGGTAGTTGTTGATGTCGCACCGCGCCTAAATAGCCGAAACACAAAAGGACACGGAAATCTCACTCAAATTGTTGAACCCAAAGTCGAATGGTAGTACGGAGGTTGTGTTGCTGGGGTTTGGCAGGTGGAAGTGGTGGTGGTTGGGGTGGTGGAGGAGGACTGCAAAATTGCAGTTTCGGCAGAGGAAGCCGGATGATCCGGGCCAGGAGCCGGATGATCCAGGCGTGTCCGGATGATCCGGGTCGAGGTCCGGATGATCCGGGCAGGTCAATCTCGCTCGGGAACTGCTCGGGAAGAACACGAAAATGGGGAGAAATTTGATGATTTCAAGGATTTTGGATGGATTTTTAGGTGGAGAAGGTGGGGAAAAGGAAGATCCACGAGTTACACACCGAATCCACGGATCAAAATCAACAAAACATCATCAAAACTAACAAATCACAAAAAAAATTTGGGGCTATTTTTGGTGGGGATTTTCGGATTTAGGACGAAAACAACAAAATCAAGCTAGAAAAAGAGGGGTAGGGGCTCCAAAACATGATCAACGTGGCTCATGATACCATGATGATGTAGGGTGTTACCCTATAGCGTCGATCTTTCACGTTTGGAGTGGATCCTATGGGGAATCACGAAGAACACGCGGAAGCACAAAGGGAAAACACGGGGAAAACGAGAGAGAAACACTCAACCAACAAGGAATCGATCACACAAGTGCTAGATCACCACACACATAGAGTAACATATGATCCACAATCAACAAAGGGAAAGGATACAACGGAATCGTTCTTCTCCAAGAGGAGGCCTTGATGTTCTTCCCTAAAGAGGGGTCTTGAATCCGCTTGGGGATCTTCTCCGGAGAGGTCCTGATCTCCGAGGAGAAGTATCCAAGTGGATGAGCAAAGGCTCTCACACAAATATGAGCTAATCCAATGCTGAGTCTCAAAAGGACGAGGAGGAGTCCTATTTATAGGCTAGGGGGCGAAGGGGTACACGGGCTCAGCCCAACACGCGCACACATGCGCTGGCCGGATGATCCGGGTCCGAAGCCGGATGATCCGGGCTGGTCCGGATGATCCGGGTGGAGGCTCGGATGATCCGGAGACTCGGCTGGTGGAGGCGCGGGGCCGGATGTCCGGCTGGCGGTCCGGACGTCCGGGCAGGGTCTGGATGATCCGGCTTCAGGGGGGAGGCTTCTGTAGTCTTCGGTCGAATAAGCCGGATCGTCCGGGCCGGGGTCCGGATCGTCCGGGCTCTGTCCGGATCGTCCGGGCCGCCGTCCGGATCGTCCGGCCACCCTGGTCCTTGGTGCTTTTTCCTCTCCGTCTTCATGCATGTCTTCCGCTTCCGGTTCTCCTTGCTTCCTAGCTTCTTCACGGTGAACTCCTTGGTACCTGAGTACGCATAGCGTTTCCGTTTGAGGTAGTAACCATGTCTCATGTGAATCGAAAGGGAATTGTGAGAGGAGTGATGTCACCTCGGTTTCAAGAACTCTTGCACGTGCTCGAGTCATAGGTCCTTGAGGGGTTGGATGTGTTGCTGTAGAGTCCATGGGGATGATGGAAGGATGCTCCGCATCACAAGTAGTTGATCCTTGGCTCACTCCCATGTACCTGATTACACATAGAGTCTCCGAATGAGGTAGTAGCCATGTCTCGTGAGTAGGAAGAGGGAGTTCGGAGAGGAGCGAGTTCACCTTATCTTCGATAGCCTTAGCTCGGGCTCGTGTCATGGGTCCAAGTGGTGTTGAGGGAGATGTAGGCACGTCCATTGGGATGAGCGAGGGATGCTCCGCATCATCTCCCCCCCTTAGGAGAGATCCGACCTCGGATCAAAAGGTGCATCTCCATGGAAAGGTGCGAGGTCCTTGACGTTGAAGATGTCGCTCACATTGTACTTGCCTCGTGGTAGGTCGATCTTGTAGGCATTGTCGTTGTAGCGTGCTAGAACCTTGAAAGGTCCATCGGCGCGAGGGAGAAGCTTGGACTTCCGTTCGGTGGGGAAGCGGTCCTTGCGAAGGTGTAGCCACACTAGATCACCAATGTTGAATACCATGGGTTGCTTGTTGATGTTGAGCTTGGTCGCTAGTCGTTGTACTTGGCGCTCGATGGTGTGCCTTGTATCTTCATGCATCTTCTTGATGTAGCTTGCACGTGCACTTGCGTCGAGGTTGGTGCGCTCTTGTAGAGGAAGAGGTAGAATGTCCAATGGGGACAACGAGTTGAAGTTGTAGACGACCTCGAAGGGGGACTTGCCGGTCGTGGAATGTCTTGCACGGTTGTAGGCGTACTCGGCGATGGGTAGACACGCCTCCCACTCCTTGATGTTCTTCTTGATCAACACGCGAAGTTGAGTGGAGAGTGTACGGTTCGTCACCTCCGTTTGGCCGTCGGTTTTAGGATGGTATGCCGAAGAGAACAATAGTTTGATCCCGAGCTTGGCGCATAGGGTCTTCCAAAAGTAACTCAAGAACTTGACGTCGCGGTCCAAGACAATTGTCTTTGGCACTCCATGAAGTCACAAGATTTCCCTACAAAATAGATTAGCAATATGTGAAGCATCGTCTATCTTGTTGCAAGGAATGAAATGTGCCATCTTAGAAAATCTGTCCACAACAACAAAGATCGAATCCTTGCCATTTTGAGTTCTAGGCAAACCAAGTATAAAATCCATGCTAATGTCTTCCCAAGGTTTATAAGGAATAGTAAGTGGCATGTAAAGACCATGGGATTGAGCTTTAGACTTAGCTTTGCAACATGTAGAGCAACGGTTGGTGAAGTGTGAGACGTCACGGAACATCTTGGGCCAATAATAATTCTTGGAGAGCGTAGCGAACGTCTTGTCGTGTCCAAAGTGTCCCATGAGTCCGCCTCCATGAGCCTCTTGCAAAAGTAGCAAACGAAGAGAAGACTCGGGAATGCAAAGTTTGTTAGCTCTCATAAGATAATCGTCCTTTATGTAGTATCGTTCCCAAGACATGTGCGTCAAACACTTAGCATAAGGAGTAGCAAAAGAAGGATCATGCTCATACAAGTCTTTTATATGCTCAAAACCAATAACATTCAACTCAAGTTGAGTGACAAGTGTGCATATGCATGAAAGTGCATCCGCAACAACATTTTCTTTAACCTTAATGTACTTGATCACATATGGGAAAGATTCAATAAATTCACTCCATTTGGCATGACGCTTGTTCAACTTAGTTTGACCTTTTAAGTATTTAAGCGTTTCATGATCGGTGTGTATGACAAACTCATGAGGTCTAAGATAATGTTCCCAAACATGTAGCACACGCACTAAACCATACAATTCTTTGTCATAGATGGGATAGTTAAGTTGAGCACCGGAGAGTTTTTCACTAAAATAAGCAATGGCTCATTTTTCTTGCATCATAACTCCGCCAATTCCGGTACCACTTGCATCACAATGAACCTCAAAAGTTCTCTCAAAGTTGGGCAAAGCAAGAATCAGAGCATGAGTAAGTAAAGACTTGAGCTCATCAAAAGCGGTGGAATGCAAAGATCCCCAAACAAAAGGTGCATTCTTCTTACTCAAAGCATGTAAAGGAGCGGCAATTGTGCTAAAGTTTTTCACAAAGCAGCGATAAAATCCTGCAAGACCAAGAAAGCTACGCACTTGTTGCAAATTGGTGGGTTGGGGCCAAGTTTTAATTGCTTTAATCTTAGTTTCATCAACATGGACACCCTTGGAAGATACAACAAAACCCAAGAAAATCACTTTGTCAACGCTAAAAGTGCATTTTTTAAGTTCGCATAAAGGCTTTCCTTGCGGAGGGTTTGCAACACAGATTTAACATGATTAATGTGCTCTTTCATGGTTTTGCTAAACACAAGGATATCATCAAAGTAAACCACAACGAAGACTCCAATGTAAGGTCTAAGCACAAGATGCATAAGATGCACGAAAGTTTCGGGTGCTTCCGACAAACCCATAGGCATCACTAACCACTCATATAAGCCAAATTTTGTTTTGAAAGCGGTTTCCCATTCATCACCTTCTTGAATGCGGATTTGATAATAACCACTTTTAAGATCAATTTTTGAGAAAAAGTTGGCGCCGCTAAGTTCATCAAGCATATCATCTAAGCGAGGAATGGGATGCCTATATCAAACGGTAATGGCGTTTATGGGTCTACAATCGGAACACAAGCGGAAACTTCCATCGGGTTTAGGCACAAGTATAGCGGGAATGGCACATGGGCTTAAGCTTTCACGTACATGACCGTTGTCGATGAGTTGTTGTACTTGCCGTTGAATCTCCTTGGTTTCTTCGGGGTTGACACGGTATGGAGCTTTGTTTGGAAGTGGCGCTCCGGGGATGAGGTCGATTCGATGCTCAATGCCTCGTAGTGGAGGTAGACCCGGAGGTAGCTCATCGGGGAAAACATCTTTGAATTCCTGCAAAAGAGATTGAAACACTAAAGGTAGCTCGTGAGGGTGTTAGTTGATGGCTCTCGATCTTTGCACACAAGGACGAAGTGCATCACACTCGATGGGTTCTCACACACTTCTCTTATCTCACTTTTGGTGGCAAATAGGATGAGGTTTTTCTCTCTAGGCGAAGAGGCGCTCATATTTGGCTTATGGCTCTCACTCACTTTTGGGTGGGTGACTTTCTCACTCTTCTCTCCATGGTGGGTGGCTTGCTTGTCAGCTATCACTTGACTAGGAGACATAGGTCGTAGCACATACTCCTTCCCTTTCATCTTGAAGCTATAGTGATTGGTTCGCCCATTGTGGATGACACCACGGTCGAATTGCCATGGTCGACCAAGAAGGAGGTGGCGATGGTGATGGTGACGTCCTTGATGTGGAGGATAGTCATCCTCATGTTGCTCTTGGCGTGGTGGAAATCCATGATCAACTTGCTCTTGTTGAACTTGAGGTTGAGGTGAAGCTTGACGAGCTTGTGGAGGACCTTGTGGAGCTTGATGTTGCACACGCGGTTGGTAGTTCCTCTCTTGTATTACTTCTCGAAAGGCTTCCTCTTGATTGCGCTGCTCGTGATTGCGGTTGATGAGGACATGACTACCTTGGATATGACCAAAAATATTGCATATATGCATATTTGTCAGGTGATTTCTAGTGCAAACTATTCAATAATCTATTTATGTTATCCAGAAACAAAAAATACTTCACACACTTTTGTGTTTTGTCTAATTGCAGGTGTATGGGACATTTGTACAATCCACATATGAAGATAAGGAAGAAAGAGATGTTTATTTGCTGTCCAAAAAGTTCTCTCACGTCACTTTTGGCCCAAGAGAAGATACAGTCCAAGTCTCTCACGTTCTGGATTCAGATTCGGACTGCACAGACACACCTGACTCAAAACGCACACAAGTTTTTCATACGGACTCCGAATTGGGTGATTCTTTTTTTGTTGGAAACTAGATTTCGTGCACTTTCCAACCCAATTGGAATCACCTTCAAATTCGTCCGGAGCGTTGAGTTGTGGACGAAACAATCTGATGCTGCAGCAGAATCCGTGTCAAACTACAAGTCCAAAGGTGTTACATCACCTCCACTTGGGCCCATTGGCCTTGTACGACCTAGATTTAGTTTTAGGCTGCCTTGGGACGTCCTCCCACCTCCTTGGCCTCCACCCCTTGCTCCTATATAAGTAGATCCATCTAGTAGCTTTTCCTTGGGATTTGTTTAGTTAAAAGTTAGCCATTGCAACTTCGTGTACTTTGTTTGTGTCCAACGACCAGACCAAGACCGCTTACGGATCCCCACCTTTATCAATACTTCATCTATATTCGCAATATTCAGATTGCTTTATCATATTCTTGCTTGTTCTTCGATTGCTTGCAGGAATAGACCTTCGTGGTCAGGTTGATTGTGCTTCGGCGTGGTCAATAACCTCTCGGAGTTGGTTTAGCGATTGCTAAGGCGCAACGTCGTGCACGTTTGTAGTCGGATCGTCAAAGTCATCTTCACCAAATTGATAGTTATCATCTCATTGAAAGATCGGGACACCCTCGCCTCTATCAAGTGGTATCAGTTTTCAGGTTGCTCGGTGAGAATTTCCAGTTTTCCTAGATTAGATTTATTTTCTAACCTATTGTCCAAGAAAAAGCCACACAAAAAAAAAGTTAGATCTGTTCATCCTTTATCCAAGCCAGTTTGAGCCTTTGCAATTTTCTATTCATTGCTTGCATAGTTGAATTATCGGTTGCATCGTCGTGTAAGTTGCTGGTCTTAGCGTCTAGTTCCTTTAGAGTTTCGAGTTCTGTTCACATTAGTCACGCCGCCGCTGCATCATTATCCCTTCCGCTGTCCACCATCCCATCTATTAATTTCCACCACGTGCTACGCACTGTTCATTGTCATAATCATAGTTGAGGTCATTCACATCTTCGCCTGATCCAATCTGCATCTTATCTAGTTTGTCTTGAAAAAAAAAAGATAGAGAAAAAAAAAGAAAGAAAAAAAAAGAAAAAAAGAGAGAAGAAAAAGAAAAAAAAGCGTGAGAAAAAAAAGAGAAAAAAAAAATTGGATCTATCTAGAATCAATCTCGTACCAGAATTCGGATTGGAATCTGTTTTGCGCACTGTTCAGTAAAACAGGTGTATCTTCCTCATACGAAGTCCGTTTTGGCTCCGTGAGTACTCAAATTGAAGCTAGCGACGAGCCGCATCTAAATAGTTGCAGAAGCAAGTTCAATATTTGACACCTCAAAATCGGCTTCTAAATAGGCCTTTTTTCCCTCCGAAGTTCATGAACACAGCTTGTTCCAATTTTTCAGGCCAGTTTTAGAATTCTTTGACTCCTCATATCAACACAGAATTGAGTGATTCTTTTTGCATTGGAAAGCTTGAGTTAATAGCATTCTTTGAAAGAATTTATCAGAAAATTGTCTTAAACTTTTCAAGAGGAAAGTTGGAGAGAGAGTTATTGTATATCCTGCTTGGTAGTTGTTTTTCATCATTATCTTCACTGCCGTTGTGATATTCACTTATATCTTACTGTCAAGAGCTACTTAGTATCCTTCATTGATGCTAGTTGTGCTACGCCGTGACCTCATTAGTGTTCTAGGCTCGCGTCTCTAGTACGGTCTAGCCTAGGAACAGCACAGTACCGTCGTTGAGCGTTTATTCAACATTGCATCTTTGAATTGATTATTGCTAATCTTTTGCTACCATATATAGCCAACCCAGCTCCACATATTTCTACACCGTGTATACGTACGCTCCCCTGGCAATCGCTTTACTCAATATTCGGAGTTACTTGACACCGCTGGTTGCCGATCACCGCCTGCTGCATGGTAAGAACTTGTAAGGCATTGATATTTGCTTTCCTGTGAGCGTTTTACCACCACATCCTAGTAGTTATAGGAACATTATTTTTGGGTTTTGTTTCTTGTTCTACTAATCATGACAGGATCCAGAGTCAATTCATGGGCTTTGTCGATCGCGGGAGACGTGCCACCACCTTTACAAATACCACAACCGTCACGAGAGGTGCACAAACATCCAAATGCACATGATCAGGTTAATGTATCTATACCACCATTTAATGGCCGTTTTAAACCTGCTTTATATATTGAATGGGAGTTCGACATAAAAAATATATTTGCTTCCCATAATTTCAATGAACATAAAAAGGTTAAGGTTGCGGTTGGTTCTTTCACTGGTTATGCTTTGGTTTGGTGGAGTGAATATTATCGGTTACACCCTGATTATATACCTACTACTTGGGATGATTTGAAACTTGCCATGCGACATACTTTTGTCCCTGCTTATTATACTCGTGACATGATTAAGAAGTTGCAACACTTAAAACAAGGTAGTGAAACTGTAACAAAATATTATGATGATTTACAAACTACCTTGTTGCATTCCTCTTTAGAAGAAAGTGAAGATGATTTTATGGATAGATTTTGGGGAGGATTAAACCGTGATATTCAAGAGATACTAATTCATGAAGAGTGTTATCCTATGGACCATTTGTTTCATCTTGCTTGCAAAGCTGAACAGGAAATAAAACGACGTGTTGGCCACGAGGAGAACAAGCGCACGGTGCACATTCCAAGAGTTGATATGATTGTTCCTTCAACTACTAAGCATACTATGACAACCACATCCGTTGTTGTCAGGACTACATCACCTCCACCATGTGACACATCGCCCCCGAGAGTGGCTACATCATCTGAGTTGATCATAAGAGGTAATGACAAAGGAACTGATCTTCCATCTCTACATGAGAATGATGAATGCCTTGTCAATTTGAATGCACCATCTGATGAACTACCCACTACTTTGATCACACCACCTATTTTAGAGGACTACGTTGATAATTTGACTTTGCCATGTGATCAAACAACTGAAATACCAACAATTTTGAGTGCACCCATTGAATTAACTATTGATGCAAAAGAACCAATGTTTAATCATTTTGATATGACCTCTAATCTTGGTGATGATTCTGTGTTGAATGACTTATTGCATGTTTGCGTATTTAAGCATGTTGTAGCATGTAAATTTGATGCAAGTAAGGTTTATTCACCAATGTTGGGATGGTTTAATGATGAACATTGTCAATCTTTTGAAATGAATAAGAGCTTCACTTATATGTGCAAACTGAGTTGCAATATTTTCATGCCTTCTACTTCTTGTGCTAATTTTTTGGCTTTAGATTTTATGAACTATGCAAGTTACTCATCTATTCATGTGTCATATATGCAAAAATCAAGGGAAGTAAAAATGGATGACATACACATATACAACATGTACACCTTGTCTCTTTTGTTAGCCACATTTCAGATTAAGCAACGCCGAGGACGGCTTTATTTTCAAGAAGGGGAGGATGATGAGGACATGACTACCTTGGATATGACCAAAAATATTGCATATATGCATATTTGTCTGGTGATTTCTAGTGCAAACTATTCAATAATCTATTTATGTTATCCAGAACAAAAATACTTCACACACTTTTGTGTTTTGTCTAATTGCAGGTGTATGGGACATTTGTACAATCCACATATGAAGATAAGGAAGAAAGAGATGTTTATTTGCTGTCCAAAAAGTTCTCTCACGTCACTTTTGGCCCAAGAGAAGATACAGTCCAAGTCTCTCACGTTCTGGATTCAGATTCGGACTGCACAGACACACCTGACTCAAAACGCACACAAGTTTTTCATACGGACTCCGAATTGGGTGATTCTTTTTTTGTTGGAAACTAGATTTCGTGCACTTTCCAACCCAATTGGAATCACCTTCAAATTCGTCCGGAGCGTTGAGTTGTGGACGAAACAATCTGATGCTGCAGCAGAATCCGTGTCAAACTACAAGTCCAAAGGTGTTACATCACCTCCACTTGGGCCCATTGGCCTTGTACGACCTAGATTTAGTTTTAGGCTGCCTTGGGACGTCCTCCCACCTCCTTGGCCTCCACCCCTTGCTCCTATATAAGTAGATCCATCTAGTAGCTTTTCCTTGGGATTTGTTTAGTTAAAAGTTAGCCATTGCAACTTCGTGTACTTTGTTTGTGTCCAACGACCAGACCAAGACCGCTTACGGATCCCCACATTTATCAATACTTCATCTATATTCGCAATATTCAGATTGCTTTATCATATTCTTGCTTGTTCTTCGATTGCTTGCAGGAATAGACCTTCGTGGTCAGGTTGATTGTGCTTCGGCGTGGTCAATAACCTCTCGGAGTTGGTTTAGCGATTGCTAAGGCGCAACGTCGTGCACGTTTGTAGTCGGATCGTCAAAGTCATCTTCACCAAATTGATAGTTATCATCTCATCGAAAGATCGGGACCTCGCGTCTATCAGCGGTTGTGATGAGGACATCAATACCATTGTTACACCCACAGCCCCTGGTGCTATACATATTGGACCAATTACTAGAGCTCGCGCACGCCAGCTAAATTACCAGGTACTTTCATTTCTTGGTAATGATTCTAATGTTGATGAGGACATGACTACCTTGGATATGACCAAAAGTATTGCATATATGCATATTTGTCAGGTGATTTCTAGTGCAAACTATTCAATAATCTATTTATGTAATTCAGAACAAAAATACTTCACACACTTTTGTGTTTTGTCTAATTGCAGGTGTATGGGACATTTGTACAATCCACATATGAAGATAAGGAAGAAAGAGATGTTTATTTGCTGTCCAAAAAGTTCTCTCACGTCACTTTTGGCCCAAGAGAAGATACAGTCCAAGTCTCTCACGTTCTGGATTCAGATTCGGACTGCACAGACACACCGGATTCAAAACGCACACAAATTTTTCATACGGACTCCGAATTGGGTGATTCTTTTTTTGTTCGAAACTAGATTTCGTGCACTTTCCAACCCAGTTGGAATCACCTTCAAATTCGTCCGGAGCATTGAGTTGTGGGCGAAACAATCTGATGCTGCAGCAGAATCCGAGTCAAACTACAAGTCCAAAGGTGTTACATCACCTCCACTTGGGCCCATTGGCCTTGTACGACCTAGATTTAGTTTTAGGCTGCTTTGGGACGTCCTCCCACCTCCTTGGCCGCCACCCTTTGCTCCTATATAAGTAGATCCATCTAGTAGATTTTCCTTGGGATTTGTTTAGTTAAAAGTTAGCCATTGCAACTTCGTGTACTTCGTTTGTGTCCAACGACCAGACCAAGACCGCTTACGGATCCCCACCTTTATCAATACTTCATATATACTCGCAATATTCAGATTGCTTTTATCATATTCTTGCTTGTTCTTCGATTGCTTGAAGGAATAGACCTTCGTGGTCAGGTTGATTGTGCTCCGGCGTGGTCAATAACCTCTCGGAGTTGGTTTAGCGATTGCTAAGGCGCAACGTCGTGCACGTTTGTAGTCGGATCGTCAAAGTCGTCTCCACCAAATCGTTAGTTATCATCTCATCGAAAGATCGGGACACCCCGCCTCTATCAAGTGGTATCAGTTTTCAGGTTGCTCGGTGAGAATATCCAGTTTTCCTAGATTAGATTTATTTTCTTACCTATTGTCCAAGAAAAAGCCACACAAAATGTTAGATCTGTTCATCCTTTATCCAAGCCAGTCTGAGCCTTTGTAATTTTCTATTCATTACTTGCATAGTTTAATTATCGGTTGCATCGTCGTGTCAGTTGCTGGTCTTAGCGTCTAGTTCCTTTAGAGTTTCAAGTTCTGTTCACATTAGTCACGCCGCCGCTGCATCATTATCCCTTCCGCTGTCCACCATCCCGTCTATTAATTTCCACCACATGCTACGCACTGTTCATTGTCATAATCATAGTTGAGGTCATTCACATCTTCGCCTGATCCAATCTGCATCTTATCTAGTTTGTCTTGGAAAGAAAAAAGAAGAAGATAGAAAAAAAAAGAGAAAAAAGGAAAAAAAGAAAAAGAGAGAGAAGAAAAAGAAAAAAAAAAGCGTGAGAAAAAAAAGAGAGAAGAAAAATTTTTTTGGATCTATCTAGAATCAATCTCGTACCTGAATTCGGATTGGAATCTGTTTTGCGCACTGTTCAGTAAAACAGGTGTATCTTCCTCATACGAAGTCAGTTTTGGCTCCATGAGTACTCAAATTGAAGATAGCGACGAGCCGCATCTAAATAGTTGCAGAAGCAAGTTCAATATTTGACACCTCAAAATCGGCTTCTAAATAGGTCTTTTTGCCCTCTGAAGTTCGTGAACACAGCTTGTTCCAATTTTTCAGGCCAGTTTTAGAATTCTTTGACTCCTCATATCAACTCGGAATTGAGTGATTCTTTTTGCATTGGAAAGCTTGAGTTAGTAGCATTCTTTGAAAGAATTTATAAGAAAATTGGCTCAAACTTTTCAAGAGGAAAGTTGGAGAGAGAGTTGTTGTATATCCTGTTTGGCAGTTGTTTTTCATCATTATCTTTACTGCCGTTGTGATCTTCACTTATATCTTGCTGTCCAGAGCTACTTAGTATCCTTCATTGATGCTAGTTGTGCTACGCCGTGACCTCATTAGTGTTCTAGGCTCGCGTCTCTAGTCCGGTCTAGCCTAGGACCAGCACAGTACCGTCGTTGAGCGTTTATTCAACATTGCATCTTTGAATTGATTATTGCTAATCTTTTGCTACCATATATAGCCAACCTAGCTCCACATATTTCTACACCGTGTATACGTACGCTCCCCTGGCAATCGCTTTACTCAATATTCGGAGTTACTTGACATCGCTGGTTCCCGATCACCGCCTGCTGCATGGTAAGAACTTGTAAGACATTAATATTTGCTTTACTGTGAGCGTTTTACCACCACATCCTAGTAGTTATAGGAACATTATTTTTGGGTTTTGTTTCTTGTTCTACTAATCATGACAGGATCCAGAGTCAATTCATGGGCTTTGTCGATCGCGGGAGACGTGCCACCACCTTTGCAAATACCACAACCGTCACGAGAGGTGCACAAACATCCAAATGCACATGATCAGGTTAATGTATCTATACCACCATTTAATGGCCGTTTTAAACCTGCTTTATATATTGAATGGGAGTTCGACATAAAAAATATATTTGCTTCCCATAATTTCGATGAACATAAAAAGGTTAAGGTTGCGGTTGGCTCTTTCACTGGTTATGCTTTGGTTTGGTGGAGTGAATATTGTCGGTTACACCCTGATTATATACCTACTACTTGGGATGATTTGAAACTTGCCATGCGACATACTTTCGTCCCTGCTTATTATACTCGTGACATGATTAAGAAGTTGCAACACTTAAAACAAGGTAGTGAAACTGTAACAAAATATTATGATGATTTACAAACTACCTTGTTGCATTCCTCTTTAGAAGAAAGTGAAGATGATTTTATGGATAGATTTTGGGGAGGATTAAACCGTGATATTCAAGAGATACTAATTCATGAAGAGTGTTATCCTATGTGATGAGGACATCAATACCATTGTTACACCCACAGGCCCTGCTGCTATACATACTGGACCAATTACTAGAGCTCGCGCACGCCAACTAAATTACCAGGTACTTTCGTTTCTTGGTAATGATTCTAATGTTCATGAGAATATGATGCTGCCTAAATTGGATACATTTGTTTTGCTTACAAATGAAGGGCCTAGCTTGGAGAAGGATGAACATTGGAGCAAGAACAAGCATGGAGATGATGGCATGCGCAAGGGGAACAAGAACGGAGTTACAAGTGATGATTTCAGGACTTTGAAGCCACCATAATGGGTGCATGAAGCCTTGGACGAAATATACAAGATGTCACTTCATAAATTTCGTCCCGAGGCTATTTTAGGTGCTGCGTCACCTTATTATTGGGCCAGGCCCATGTAATTTCGAAATACATAAGTATAGGTTATTTTTAGAGTCCGTATGTGTGGGGAAACAAGAGATAGGGTTGATTTCGGACCCCTCCACCAAGGGCCACGAAATTCCCCCCCTCTTCCTCCATATATACAGCCCTTAGGGCATCGTTTAGACTTTGGGTTTTGTTTAGATTAAAAGTTCGCCATAGCTGCAACTTCGCGTACTTCGTTTGTGTTCAACGACCAGACAAAGGCGTCACAGAACCCCACCTTGATCAATAAAGCTTTCATCTTATATTCGCAATATCCAGATTGCAATCTTAGTTTCTTGCTTGTTCTTCGTTTGCTCGCAGGAAACAGACCCTCGTGGTCAGGTTGATCGTGCTCCGGCGTGGTCAATAACCTCTCGGAGTTGGTTTAGCGATTGCTAAGGCGCGACGTCCTCGCACGTTCGTAGTCGGATCGTCAAAGTCGACTTCCACCAAAGCGAAATCCACCATCTCATCGAAAGACGGGACACCTTTGCCTCTATCAGTTAAGGTTGCGGTTGGTTCTTTCACTGGTTATGCTTTGGTTTGGTGGAGTGAATATTGTCGGTTACACCCTGATTATATACCTACTACTTGGGATGATTTGAAACTTGCCATGCGACATACTTTCGTCCCTGCTTATTATACTCGTGACATGATTAAGAAGTTGCAACACTTAAAACAAGGTAGTGAAACTGTAACAAAATATTATGATGATTTACAAACTACCTTGTTGCATTCCTCTTTAGAAGAAAGTGAAGATGATTTTATGGATAGATTTTGGGGAGGATTAAACCGTGATATTCAAGAGATACTAATTCATGAAGAGTGTTATCCTATGGACCATTTGTTTCATCTTGCTTGCAAAGCTGAACAGGAAATAAAACGACGTGTTGGCCACGAGGAGAACAAGCGCACGGTGCACATTCCAAGAGTTGATATGATTGTTCCTTCAACTACTAAGCATACTATGACAACCACATCCGTTGTTGTCAGGACTACATCACCTCCACCATGTGACACATCGCCTCCGAGAGTGGCTACATCATCTGAGTTGATCATAAGAGGTAATGACAAAGGAACTGATCTTCCATCTCTACATGAGAATGATGAATGCCTTGTCAATTTGAATGCACCATCTGATGAACTACCCACTACTTTGATCACACCACCTATTTTAGAGGACTACGTTGATAATTTGACTTTGCCATGTGATCCAACAACTGAAATACCAACAATTTTGAGTGCACCCATTGAATTAACTATTGATGCAAAAGAACCAATGTTTAATCATTTTGATATGACCTCTAATCTTGGTGATGATTCTGTGTTGAATGACTTATTGCATGTTTGCGTATTTAAGCATGTTGTAGCATGTAAATTTGATGCAAGTAAGGTTTATTCACCAATGTTGGGATGGTTTAATGATGAACATTGTCAATCTTTTGAAATGAATAAGAGCTTCACTTATATGTGCAAACTGAGTTGCAATATTTTCATGCCTTCTACTTCTTGTGCTAATTTTTTGGCTTTAGATTTTATCAACTATGCAAGTTACTCATCTATTCATGTGTCATATATGCAAAAATCAAGGGAAGTAAAAATGGATGACATATACATATACAACATGTACACCTTGTCTCTTTTGTTAGCCACATTTCAGATTAAGCAACGCCGAGGACGGCTTTATTTTCAAGAAGGGGAGGATGATGAGGACATGACTACCTTGGATATGATCAAAAGTATTGCATATATGCATATTTGTCAGGTGATTTCTAGTGCAAACTATTCAATAATCTATTTATGTAATCCAGAACAAAAATACTTCACACACTTTTGTGTTTTGTCTAATTGCAGGTGTATGGGACATTTGTACAATCCACATATGAAGATAAGGAAGAAAGAGATGTTTATTTGTTGTCCAAAAAGTTCTCTCACGTCACTTTTGGCCCAAGAGAAGATAGAGTCCAAGTCTCTCACGTTCTGGATTCAGATTCGGACTGCACAGACACACCTGACTCAAAACGCACACAAGTTTTTCATACGGACTCCGAATTGGGTGATTCTTTTTTTGTTGGAAACTAGATTTCGTGCACTTTCCAACCCAGTTGGAATCACCTTCAAATTCGTCCAGAGTGTTGAGTTGTGGACGAAACAATCTGATGCTGCAGCAGAATCCGAGTCAAACTACAAGTCCAAAGGTGTTACGTCACCTCCACTTGGGCCCATTGGCCTTGTACGACCTAGATTTAGTTTTAGGCTGCTTTGGGACGTCCTCCCACCTCCTTGGCCGCCACCCTTTGCTCATATATAAGTAGATCCATCTAGTAGCTTTTCCTTGGGATTTGTTTAGTTAAAAGTTAGCCATTGCAACTTCGTGTACTTCGTTTGTGTCCAACGACCAGACCAAGACCGCTTACGGATCCCCACCTTTATCAATACTTCATATATACTCGCAATATTCAGATTGCTTTTATCATATTCTTGCTTGTTCTTCGATTGCTTGCAGGAATAGACCTTCGTGGTCAGGTTGATTGTGCTCCGGCGTGGTCAATAACCTCTCGGAGTTGGTTTAGCGATTGCTAAGGCGCAACGTCGTGCACGTTTGTAGTCGGATCGTCAAAGTCGTCTCCACCAAATCGTTAGTTATCATCTCATCGAAAGATCGGGACACCCCGCCTCTATCAAATGTTCATGAGAATAGGATACATTTGTTTTGCTTACAAATGAAGGGCCTAGCTTGGAGAAGGATGAACATTGGAGCAAGAAAAAGCATGGAGATGATGGCATGCGCAAGGGGAACAAGAACGGAGTTACGAGTGATGATTTCAGGTCTTTCAAGCCACCATAACGAGTGCATGAAGCCTTGGACGAAATATACAAGATGCCACTTCATAAATTTCGTCCAGAGGCTATTATAGGTGTTGCGTCACCTTTTTATTGGGCCAGGCCCATGTAATTTCGAAATACATTAGTATAGGCTATTTTTAGAGTCCGTATGTGTGGGGAAACAAGAGATAGGGTTGATTTCGGACCCCTCCACCAAGGGCCACGAAATTCCCCCTCTCTTCCTCCATATATACAGCCCTTAGGGCACCGTTTATGATGAGGACATCAATACCATTGTTACACCCACAGCCCCTACTGCTACATATATGGGACCAATTACTAGAGCTCGCGCACGTCAATTAAATTATCAGGTACTTTCGTTTCTTGGTAATGATTCTAATTTTCATGAGAATATGATGCTGCCTAAATTGAATACATTTGTTTTGCTTACAAATGAAGGGCCTAGCTTGGAGAAGGATGAACATTGGAGCAAGAACAAGCATGGAGATGATGCCATGCGCAAGGGGAACAAGAATGGAGTTACAAGTGATGATTTTAGGACTTTGAAGCCACCATAATGGGTGCATGAAGCCTTGGACGAAATATACAAGATGCCACTTCATAAATTTCGTCCCGAGGCTATTATAGGTGCCGCGTCACCTTTTTATTGGGCCAGGCCCATGTAATTTCGAAATACATAGGTATAGGCTATTTTTAGAGTCCGTGTGTGGGGAAACAAGAGATAGGGTTGATTTCGGACCCCTCCACCAAGGGCCATGAAATTCCCCCTCTCTTCCTCCATATATACAGCCCTTAGGGCACCATTTAGACTTTGGGTTTTGTTTAGATTAAAAGTTCGCCATAACTGCAACTTCGCGTACTTCGTTTGTGTTCAACGACCAGACAAAGGCATCACAGAACCCCACCATGATCAATAAAGCTTTGATCTTATATTCGCAATATCCAGATTGCAATCTTAGTTTCTTGCTTGTTCTTCGTTTGCTCGCAGGAAACAGACCATCGTGGTCAGGTTGATCGTGCTCCGGCGTGGTCAATAACCTCTCGGAGTTGGTTTAGCGATTGCTAAGGCGCGACGTCCTCGCACATTCGTAGTCGGATCGTCAAAGTCGACTTCCACCAAAGCGATATCCATCATCTCATCGAAAGACGGGACACCTTTGCCTCTATCAAGTGGTATCAGATTTCCAGGTTGCTCGGTGAGGTTTTATAGTTTTTCGTAGTTTAGATCGAGTCTGTTCTTCATACCTATAGTCCACGAAAAAGCCAAAAAAAAAATTAGGGTTAGTTCATCCCATTCGAACCAATCTGAGCCTTGCATAACCTTTTCTGTATTTGCTTTGTTGAATTTGCGGTTGCATCGTCGTGTCCAGTTGCTGGTCTTAGCGTCTAGTCTTTTAGAGTTTCGAGTTCTGTTCACAGGTTGTCACGTCGCTGTTGCCATATACCACCACCACATATTCACCGCCAATCCGAATCCATATACGCCACCACATATCCGCCGCCATCAAGCCAATCCGAGTTCACCTGCAACATATATCCGCCACCTGTCCGTGTTCCACCAGATTCATCTCCGCCACCAGTCCGAGTTCCACCAGATTCATCTCCGCCACCAGTCCTAGTCCGAGTCCAGTAATTGTTGCATTGTTCTCGATTTCCAGATCATGCGATACTCCGAGTCGTGACAGAGAAGGACTGATGAGGACATGACTACCTTGGATATGACCAAAAATATTGCATATATGCATATTTGTCAGGTGATTTCTAGTGCAAACTATTCAATAATCTATTTATGTTATCCAGAACAAAAATACTTCACACACTTTTGTGTTTTGTCTAATTGCAGGTGTATGGGACATTTGTACAATCCACATATGAAGATAAGGAAGAAAGAGATGTTTATTTGCTGTCCAAAAAGTTCTCTCACGTCACTTTTGGCCCAAGAGAAGATAGAGTCCAAGTCTCTCACGTTCTGGATTCAGATTCGGACTGCACAGACACACCTGACTCAAAACGCACACAAGTTTTTCATACGGACTCCGAATTGGGTGATTCTTTTTTTGTTGAAAACTAGATTTCGTGCAATTTCCAACCCAATTGGAATCACCTTCAAATTCGTCCGGAGCGTTGAGTTGTGGACGAAACAATCTGATGCTGCAGCAGAATCCGAGTCAAACTACAAGTCCAAAGGTGTTACATCACCTCCACTTGGGCCCACTGTCCTTGTACGACCTAGATTTAGTTTTAGGCTGCCTTGGGACGTCCTCCCACCTCCTTGGCCGCCACCCCTTGCTCCTATATAAGTAAATCCATCTAGTAGCTTTTCCTTGGGATTTGTTTAGTTAAAAGTTAGCCAACGCAACTTCGTGTACTTCGTTTGTGTCCAACGACCAGACCAAGACCGCTTTCGGATCCCCACCTTTATCAATACTTCATACATATTTGCAATATTCAGATTGCTTTTATCATATTCTTGCTCGTTCTTCGATTGCTTGCAGGAATAGACCTTCGTGGTCAGGTTGATCATGCACCGGCGTGGTCAATAACCTCTGGAGATTGGTTTAGCGATTGCTAAGGCGCCACGTCGTGCACGTTTGTAGTCGGATCGTCAAAGTCGTCTCCACCAAATCGATAGTTACCATCTCATCGAAAGATCGGGACACCCCCGCCTCTATCAAGTGGTATCAGTTTTCAGGTTGCTCGGTGAGATTTTACAGTTTTTCATAGTTTAGATCGCATCTGTCATTCATACCTACAGTCCATGAAAAAGCCATAAAAAAGTTAGATCTGTTCATCATTTATCCAAGCCAGTCCGAGCCTTTGCAATTTTCTATTCATTGCTTGCATAGTTGAATTATCGGTTGCATCGTCGTGTTAGTTGCTGGTCTTAGTGTCTAGTTCCTTTAGAGTTTCGAGTTCTGTTCACATTAGTCATGCCGCCGTTGCATCATTATCCCTTCCGCTGTCCACCATTCCATCCATTAATTTTCACCACGTGCTACGCACTGTTCATTGTCATAATCATAGTTGAGGTCATTCACATCTTCGCCTGATCCAATCTGCATCTTATCTAGTTTGTCTTGGAAAGAGGGAGAAAAAATAGATATAGGAAAAAAAGAGAGGAAAAAAAAGAAAAAGAGAGAAGAAAAAGAAAAAAAAAGCGTGAGAAAAAAAAAGAGAGAAGAAAAAAAATCGGATCTATCTAGAATCAATCTCGTACCTGAATTCGGATTGGAATCTGTTTTGCGCACTGTTCAGTAAAACAGGTGTATCTTTCTCATACGAAGTCCGTTTTGGCTCCGTGAGTACTCAAATTGAAGCTAGCGACGAGCCGCATCTAAATAGTTGCAGAAGCTAGTTCAATATTTGACACCTCAAAATCGGCTTCTAAATAGGTCTTTTTGCCCTCTGAAGTTCGTGAACACAGCTTGTTCCAATTTTTTAGGCCAGCTTTAGAATTCTTTGACTCCTCATATCAACTCGGAATTGAGTGATTCTTTTTGCATTGGAAAGCTTGAGTTAGTAGCATTCTTTGAAAGAATTTATCAGAAAATTGTCTCAAACTTTTCAAGAGGAAAGTTGGAGAGAGAGTTGTTGTATATCCTGCTTGGCAGTTGTTTTTCATCATTATCTTCACTGCCGTTGTGATCTTCACTTATATCTTGCTGTCAAGAGCTACTTAGTATCCTTCATTGATGCTAGTTGTGCTACGCCGTGACCTCATTAGTGTTCTAGGCTCGCGTCTCTAGTCCGGTCTAGCTTAGGACCAGCACAGTACCGTCGTTGAGCGTTTATTCAACATTACATCTTTGAATTGATTATTACTAATCTTTTGCTACCATATATAGCCAACCCAGCTCCACATATTTCTACACCGTGTATACGTACGCTCCCCTGGCAATCGCTTTACTCAATATTCGGAGTTACTTGACACCGCTGGTTGCCGATCACCGCCTGCTGCATGGTAAGAACTTGTAAGACATTGATATTTGCTTTACTGTGAGCGTTTTACCACCACATCCTAGTAGTTATAGGAACATTATTTTTGGGTTTTGTTTTTTGTTCTACTAATCATGACAGTATCCAGAGTCAATTCATGGGCTTTATCGATCGCGGGAGACGTGCCACCACCTTTGCAAATACCACAACCGTCACGAGAGGTGCACAAACATCCAAATGCACATGATCAAGTTAATGTATCTATACCACCATTTAATGGCCGTTTTAAACCTGCTTTATATATTGAATGGGAGTTCGACATAAAAAATATATTTGCTTCCCATAATTTCAATGAACATGATAGAGGCGGGGTGTCCCGATCTTTCGATGAGATGATAACTATCGATTTGGTGAAGATGACTTTGACGATCCGACTACAAACGTGCACGATGTTGCGCCTTAGCAATCGCTAAACCAACTTCGAGAGGTTATTGACCACGCCGGAGCACAATCAACCTGACCACGAAGGTCTATTCCTGCAAGCAATCGAAGAACAAGCAAGAATATGATAAAAGCAATCTGAATATTGCGAGTATATATGAAGTATTGATAGATAAAGGTGGGGATCCGTAAGCGGTCTTGGTCTGGTCGTTGGACACAAACGAAGTACACGAAGTTGCAATGGCTAACTTTTAACTAAACAAATCCCAAGGAAAAGCTACTAGATGGATCTACTTATATAGGAGCAAGGGGTGGCGGCCAAGGAGGTGGGGGGACGTCCCAAGGCAGCCTAAAACTAAATCTAGGTCGTACAAGGCCAATGGGCCCAAGTGGAGGTGATGTAACACCTTTGGACTTGTAGTTTGACTCGGATTCTGCTGCAGCATCATATTGTTTCGTCCACAACTCAACGCTCCGAACGAACTTGAAGGTGATTCCAATTGGGTTGGAAAGTGCACGAAATCTAGTTTCCAACAAAAAAAGAATCACCCAATTCGGAGTCCGTATGAAAAACTTGCGTGCGTTTTGAGTCAGGTATGTCTGTGCAGTCCGAATCTGAATCCAGAACGTGAGAGACTTGGACTCTATCTTCTCTTGGGCCAAAAGTGACGTGAGAGAACTTTTTGGACAGAAAATAAACATCTCTTTCTTCCTTATCTTCATATGTGGATTGTACAAATGTCCCATACACCTGCAATTAGACAAAACATAAAAGTGTGTGAAGTATTTTTGTTCTGGATAACATAAATAGATTATTGAATAGTTTGCACTAGAAATTACCTGACAAATATGCATATATGCAATATTTTTGGTCATATCCAAGGTAGTCATGTCCTCATCATCCTCCCCTTCTTGAAAATAAAGCCGTCCTCGGCGTTGCTTAATCTGAAATGTGGCTAACAAAAGAGACAAGGTGTACATGTTGTATATGTATATGTCATCCATTTTTACTTCCCTTGATTTTTGCATATATGACACATGAATAGATGAGTAACTTGCATAGTTCATAAAATCTAAAGCCAAAAAATTAGCACAAGAAGTAGAAGGCATGAAAATATTGCAACTCAGTTTGCACATATAAGTGAAACTCTTATTCATTTCAAAAGATTGACAATGTTCATCATTAAACCATCCCAACATTGGTGAATAAACCTTACTTGCATCAAATTTACATGCTACAACATGCTTAAATAAGCAAACATGCAATAAGTCATTCAACACAGAATCATCACCAAGATTAGAGGTCATATCAAAATGATTAAACATTGGTTCTTTTGCATCAATAGTTAATTCAATGGGTGCACTCAAAATTGTTGGTATTTCAGTTGTTTGATCACATGGCAAAGTCAAATTATCAACGTAGTCCTCTAAAATAGGTGGTGTGATCAAAGTAGTGGGTAGCTCATCAGATGGCGCATTCAAATTGACAAGGCATTCATCATTCTCATATAGAGATGGAAGATCAGTACCTTTGTCATTACCTCTTATGATCAACTCAGATGATGTAGCCACTCTCGGGGGCGATGTGTCACATGGTGGAGGTGATGTAGTCCTGACAACAACGGATGTGGTTGTCATAGTATGCCTAGTAGTTGAAGGAACAATCATATCAACTCTTGGAATGTGCACTGTGCGCTTGTTCTCCTCGTGGCCAACACGTCGTTTTATTTCCTGTTCAGCTTTGCAAGCAAGATGAAACAAATGGTCCATAGGATAACACTCTTCATGAATTAGTATCTCTTGAATATCACGGTTTAATCCTCCCCAAAATCTATCCATAAAATCATCTTCACTTTCTTCTAAAGAGGAATGCAACAAGGTAGTTTGTAAATCATCATAATATTTTGTTACAGTTTCACTACCTTGTTTTAAGTGTTGCAACTTCTTAATCATGTCACGAGTATAATAAGCAGGGACGGTGTCCCGATCTTTCGATGAGATGATACTACCGATTTGGTGGAGACGACTTTGACGATCCGACTACAAACGTGCACGACGTTGCGCCTTAGCAATCGCTAAACCAATCTCCTGAGGTTACTGACGATGCTGGAAGCACGGTCAGCCTGACCACGAAGGTCTATTCCTGCAAGCAATCGAAGAACGAGCAAGAATATGATAAAGCAATCTGAATATTGCAAATAAATATGAAGTATTGATAATGGTGGGGATCCGGAAGCGGTCTTGGTCTGGTCGTTGGACACAAACGAAGTACACGAAGTTGCAATGGCTAACTTTTAACTAAACAAATCCCAAGGAAAAGCTACTAGATGGATCTACTTATATAGGAGCAAGGGGTGGCGGCCAAGGAGGTGGGAGGACGTCCCAAGGCAGCCTAAAACTAAATCTAGGTCGTACAAGGCCAATGGGCCCAAGTGGAGGTGATGTAACACCTTTGGACTTGTAGTTTGACTCGGATTCTGCTGCAGCATCAGATTGTTTCGTCCACAACTCAACGCTCCGGACGAATTTGAAGGTGATTCCAATTGGGTTGGAAAGTGCACAAAATCTAGTTTCCAACAAAAAAAGAATCACCCAATTCGGAGTCCGTATGAAAAACTTGTGTGCGTTTTGAGTCAGGTGTGTCTGTGCAGTCCAAATCTGAATCCAGAACGTGAGAGACTTGGACTCTATCTTCTCTTGGGCCAAAAGTGACGTGAGAGAACTTTTTGGACAGCAAATAAACATCTCTTTCTTCCTTATCTTCATATGTGGATTGTACAAATGTCCCATACACCTGCAATTAGACAAAACACAAAAGTGTGTGAAGTATTTTTGTTCTGGATAACATAAATAGATTATTGAATAGTTTGCACTAGAAATCACCTGACAAATATGCATATATGCAATATTTTTGGTCATATCCAAGGTAGTCATGTCCTCATCATCCTCCCCTTCTTGAAAATAAAGCCGTCCTCGGCGTTGCTTAATCTGAAATGTGGCTTTGTCATTACCTCTTATGATCAACTCAGATGATGTAGCCACTCTCGGGGGCGATGTGTCACATGGTGGAGGTGATGTAGTCCTGACAACAACGGATGTGGTTGTCATAGTATGCCTAGTAGTTGAAGGAACAATCATATCAACTCTTGGAATGTGCACCGTGCGCTTGTTCTCCTCGTGGCCAACACGTCGTTTTATTTCCTGTTCAGCTTTGCAAGCAAGATGAAACAAATGGTCCATAGGATAACACTCTTCATGAATTAGTATCTCTTGAATATCACGGTTTAATCCTCCCCAAAATCTATCCATAAAATCATCTTCACTTTCTTCTAAAGAGGAATGCAACAAGGTAGTTTGTAAATCATCATAATATTTTGTTACAGTTTCACTACCTTGTTTTAAGTGTTGCAACTTCTTAATCATGTCACGAGTATAATAAGCAGGGACGAAAGTATGTCGCATGGCAAGTTTGAAATCATCCCAAGTAGTAGGTATATAATCAGGGTGTAACCGACAATATTCACTCCACCAAACCAAAGCATAACCAGTGAAAGAACCAACCACAACCTTAACCTTTTTATGTTCATCGAAATTATGGGAAGCAAATATATTTTTTATGTCGAACTCCCATTCAATATATAAAGCAGGTTTAAAACGGCCATTAAATGGTGGTATAGATACATTAACCTGATCATGTGCATTTGGATGTTTGTGCACCTCTCGTGACGGTTGTGGTATTTGCAAAGGTGGTGGCACGTCTCCCGCGATCGACGAAGCCCATGAATTGACTCTGGATCCTGTCATGATTAGTAGAACAAGAAACAAAACCCAAAAATAATGTTCCTATAACTACTAGGATGTGGTGGTAAAACGCTCACAGTAAAGCAAATATCAATGTCTTACACGTTCTTACCATGCAGCAGGCGGTAATCGGCAACCAGCGGTGTCAAGTAACTCCGAATATTGAGTAAAGCGATTGCCAGGGGAGCGTACGTATACACGGTGTAGAAATATGTGGAGCAGGGTTGGCTATATATGGTAGCAAAAGATTAGCAATAATCAATTCAAAGATGCAATGTTGAATAAACGCTCAACGACGGTACTGTGCTGGTCCTAGGCTAGACCGAACTAGAGACGCGAGCCTAGAACACTAATGAGGTCACGTCGTAGCACAACCAGCATCAATGAAGGATACAAAGTAGCTCTGGACAGCAAGATATAAGCGAAGATCACAACGGCAGTAAAGATAATGATGTAAAATAATAGCCAAGCTGTTTTACTGAACAGTGCACAAAACAGATTCCAATTCGAATTCAGGTACGAGATTGATTCTAGATAGATCCAAATTTTTTTCTTCTCTCTTTTTTTTCTCACGCTTTTTTTTTTCTTTTTCTTCTCCCTCTTTTTCTTTTTTTTTCTTTCCTTTTTTCTCTCTTTTTTCTTTATCTTCTTTTTCTCCCTCTTTCCAAGACAAACTAGATAAGATGCAGATTCGATCAGACGAAGATGTGAGTGAGCTCAACTATGATTATGACAATAAACAGTGCGTAGCACATGGTGAAAATTGGTGGATTGGATGGTGGACAGCGGATGGGATAATGATGCAGCGGCTGCGTGACTAATGTGAACAGAACTCGAAACTCTAAAGGAACTAGACACTAAGACCAGCAACTCGACACGACGATGCAACCGATTATTCAACTATGCAAGCAATGAAAAGAAAATTGCAAAGGCTCAGACTGGCTTGGACCAAGGATGAATAGATCTAACTCTTTTTTGTGGCTTTTTCTTGGACCATAGGTAAGAAAATAAATCTAATCTAGGAAAACTGGAAATTCTCACCGAGCAACCTGAAAACTGATACCACTTGATAGAGGCGGGGTGTCCCGATCTTTCGATGAGATGATAACTATCGATTTGGTGAAGATGACTTTGACGATCCGACTACAAACGTGCATGATGTTGCGCCTTAGCAATCGCTAAACCAACTTCGAGAGGTTATTGACCACGCCGGAGCACAATCAACCTGACCACGAAGGTCTATTCCTGCAAGCAATCGAAGAACAAGCAAGAATATGATAAAAGCAATCTGAATATTGCAAGTATATATGAAGTATTGATAGATAAAGGTGGGGATCCGTAAGCGGTCTTGGTCTGGTCGTTGGACACAAACGAAGTACACGAAGTTGCAATGGCTAACTTTTAACTAAACAAATCCCAAGGAAAAGCTACTAGATGGATCTACTTATATAGGAGCAAGGGGTGGCGGCCAAGGAGGTGGGAGGACGTCCCAAGGCAGCCTAAAACTAAATCTAGGTCGTACAAGGCCAATGGGCCCAAGTGGAGGTGATGTAACACCTTTGGACTTGTAGTTTGACTCGGATTCTGCTGCAGCATCAGATTGTTTCGTCCACAACTCAACGCTCCGAACGAATTTAAAGGTGATTCCAATTGGGTTGGAAAGTGCACGAAATCTAGTTTCCAACAAAAAAAGAATCACCCAATTCGGAGTCCGTATGAAAAACTTGTGTGCGTTTTGAGTCAGGTATGTCTGTGCAGTCCGAATCTGAATCCAGAACGTGAGAGACTTGGACTCTATCTTCTCTTGGGCCAAAAGTGACGTGAGAGAACTTTTTGGACAGCAAATAAACATCTCTTTCTTCCTTATCTTCATATGTGGATTGTACAAATGTCCCATACACCTACAATTAGACAAAACATAAAAGTGTGTGAAGTATTTTTGTTCTGGATAACATAAATAGATTATTGAATAGTTTGCACTAGAAATCACCTGACAAATATGCATATATGCAATATTTTTGGTCATATCCAAGGTAGTCATGTCCTCATCAGAACATAAAAAGGTTAAGGTTGCGGTTGGTTCTTTCACTGGTTATGCTTTGGTTTGGTGGAGTGAATATTGTCGGTTACACCCTGATTATAGACCTACTACTTGGGATGATTTGAAACTTGCCATGCGACATACTTTCGTCCCTGCTTATTATACTCGTGACATGATTAAGAAGTTGCAACACTTAAAACAAGGTAATGAAACTGTAACAAAATATTATGATGATTTACAAACTACCTTGTTGCATTCCTCTTTAGAAGAAAGTGAAGATGATTTTATGGATAGATTTTGGGGAGGATTAAACCGTGATATTCAAGAGATACTAATTCATGAAGAGTGTTATCCTATGGACCATTTGTTTCATCTTGCTTGCAAAGCTGAACAGGAAATAAAACGACGTGTTGGCCACGAGGAGAACAAGCGCACGGTGCACATTCCAAGAGTTGATATGATTGTTCCTTCAACTACTAGGCATACTATGACAACCACATCCGTTGTTGTCAGGACTACATCACCTCCACCACGTGACACATCGCCCCCGAGAGTGGCTACATCATCTGAGTTGATCATAAGAGGTAATGACAAAGGTACTGATCTTACATCTCTACATGAGAATGATGAATGCCTTGTCAATTTGAATGCACCATCTGATGAGCTACCCACTACTTTGATCACACCACCTATTTTAGAGGACTATGTTGATAATTTGACTTTGCCATGTGATCAAACAACTGAAATACCAACAATTTTGAGTGCACCCATTGAATTAACTATTGATGCAAAAGAACCAATGTTTAATCATTTTGATATGACCTCTAATCTTGGTGATGATTCTGTGTTGAATGACTTATTGCATGTTTGCTTATTTAAGCATGTTGTAGCATGTAAATTTGATGCAAGTAAGGTTTATTCACCAATGTTGGGATGGTTTAATGATGAACATTGTCAATCTTTTGAAATGAATAAGAGCTTCACTTATATGTGCAAACTGAGTTGCAATATTTTCATGCCTTCTACTTGTGCTAATTTTTTGGCTTTAGATTTTATGAACTATGCAAGTTACTCATCTATTCATGTGTCATATATGCAAAAATCAAGGGAAATAAAAATGGATGACATATACATATACAACATGTACACCTTGTCTCTTTTGTTAGCCACATTTCAGATTAAGCAACGCCGAGGACGGCTTTATTTTCAAGAAGGGGAGGATGATGAGGACATGACTACCTTGGATATGACCAAAAATATTGCATATATGCATATTTGTCAGGTGATTTCTAGTGCAAACTATTCAATAATCTATTTATGTTATCCAGAACAAAAATACTTCACACACTTTTGTGTTTTGTCTAATTGCAGGTGTATGGGACATTTGTACAATCCACATATGAAGATAAGGAAGAAAGAGATGTTTATTTGCTGTCCAAAAAGTTCTCTCACGTCACTTTTGGCCCAAGAGAAGATAAAGTCCAAGTCTCTCACGTTCTGGATTCAGATTCGGACTGCACAGACACACCTGACTCAAAACGCACACAAGTTTTTCATACGGACTCCGAATTGGGTGATTCTTTTTTTGTTGGAAACTAGATTTCGTGCACTTTCCAACCCAATTGGAATCACCTTCAAATTCGTCCGGAGCGTTGAGTTGTGGACGAAACAATCTGATGCTGCAGCAGAATCCGAGTCAAACTACAAGTCCAAAGGTGTTACATCACCTCCACTTGGGCCCATTGGCCTTGTACGACCTAGATTTAGTTTAAGGCTGCCTTGGGACGTCCTCCCACCTCCTTGGCCGCCACCCCTTGCTCCTATATAAGTAGATCCATCTAGTAGCTTTTCCTTGGGATTTGTTTAGTTAAAAGTTAGCCATTGCAACTTCGTGTACTTCGTTTGTGTCCAACGACCAGACCAAGACCGCTTATGGATCCCCACCATTATCAATACCTCATATATATTTGCAATATTCAGATTGTTTTATCATATTCTTGCTCGTTCTTCGATTGCTTGCAGGAATAGACCTTCATGGTCAGGCTGACCGTGCTTCCGGCATTGTCAGTAACCTCAGGAGATTGGTTTAGCGATTGCTAAGGCGCAACATCGTGCACGTTTGTAGTCGGATCGTTAAAGTCGTCTCCACCAAATCGATAGTTATCATCTCATCGAAAGATCGGGACACCCTCGCCTCTATCAAGTGGTATCAGTTTTCAGGTTGCTCGGTGAGAATTTCCAGTTTTCCTAGATTAGATTTATTTTCTTACCTATTGTCCAAGAAAAAGCCACAAAAAAGAGTTAGATCTATTCATCCTTGGTCCAAGCCAGTCTGAGCCTTTGCAATTTTCTTTTCATTGCTTGCATAGTTGAATTATCGGTTGCATCGTCGTGTCGAGTTGCTGGTCTTAGTGTCTAGTTCCTTTAGAGTTTCGAGTTCTGTTCACATTAGTCACGCAGCCGCTGCATCATTATCCCATCCGCTGTCCACCATCCAATCCACCAATTTCCACCACGTGCTACGCACTGTTTATTGTCATAATCATAGTTGAGGTCACTCACATCTTCACCTGATCGAATCTGCATCTTATCTAGTTTGTCTTGGAAAGAGGGAGAAAAAGAAGATAAAGAAAAAAAAAGAGAGAAAAAAGGAAAGAAAAAAAAGAAAAAGAGGGAGAAGAAAAAGAAAAAATGAATTGAGTGATTCTTTTTGCATTGGAAAGCTTGAGTTAGTAGCATTCTTTGAAAGAATCTATCAGAAAATTGGCTCAAACTTTTCAAGAGGAAAGTTGGAGAGAGAGTTGTTGTATATCCTGTTTGGCAGTTGTTTTTCATCATTATCTTTACTGCCGTTGTGATCTTCACTTATATCTTGCTATCCAGAGCTACTTAGTATCCTTCATTGATGCTAGTTGTGCTACGCCGTGACCTCATTAGTGTTCTAGGCTCGCGTCTCTAGTCCGGTCTAGCCTAGGACCAGCACAGTACCGTCGTTGAGCGTTTATTCAACATTGCATCTTTGAATTGATTATTGCTAATCTTTTGCTACCATATATAGCCAACCCTGCTCCACATATTTCTACACCGTGTATACGTACGCTCCCCTGGCAATCGCTTTACTCAATATTCGGAGTTACTTGACACCGCTGGTTGCCGATTACCGCCTGCTGCATGGTAAGAACGTGTAAGACATTGATATTTGCTTTACTGTGAGCGTTTTACCACCACATCCTAGTAGTTATAGGAACATTATTTTTGGGTTTTGTTTCTTGTTCTACTAATCATGACAGGATCCAGAGTCAATTCATGGGCTTCGTCGATCGCGGGAGACGTGCCACCACCTTTGCAAATACCACAACCGTCACGAGAGGTGCACAAACATCCAAATGCACATGATCAGGTTAATGTATCTATACCACCATTTAATGGCCGTTTTAAACCTGCTTTATATATTGAATGGGAGTTCGACATAAAAAATATATTTGCTTCCCATAATTTCGATGAACATAAAAAAGTTAAGGTTGCGGTTGGTTCTTTCACTGGTTATGCTTTGGTTTGGTGGAGTGAATATTGTCGGTTACACCCTGATTATATACCTACTACTTGGGATGATTTGAAACTTGCCATGCGACATACTTTCGTCCCTGCTTACTATACTCGTGACATGATTAAGAAGTTGCAACACTTAAAACAAGGTAGTGAAACTGTAACAAAATATTATGATGATTTACAAACTACCTTGTTGCATTCCTCTTTAGAAGAAAGTGAAGATGATTTTATGGATAGATTTTGGGGAGGATTAAACCGTGATATTCAAGAGATACTAATTCATGAACAGTGTTATCCTATGGACCATTTGTTTCATCTTGCTTGCAAAGCTGAACAGGAAATAAAACGACGTGTTGGCCACGAGGAGAACAAGCGCACGGTGCACATTCCAAGAGTTGATATGATTGTTCCTTCAACTACTAGGCATACTATGACAACCACATCCGTTGTTGTCAGGACTACATCACCTCCACCATGTGACACATCGCCCCCGAGAGTGGCTACATCATCTGAGTTGATCATAAGAGGTAATGACAAAGGTACTGATCTTCCATCTCTACATGAGAATGATGAATGCCTTGTCAATTTGAATGCACCATCTGATGAGCTACCCACTACTTTGATCACACCACCTATTTTAGAGGACTATGTTGATAATTTGACTTTGCCATGTGATCAAACAACTGAAATACCAACAATTTTGAGTGCACCCATTGAATTAACTATTGATGCAAAAGAACCAATGTTTAATCATTTTGATATGACGTCTAATCTTGGTGATGATTCTGTGTTGAATGACTTATTGCATGTTTGCTTATTTAAGCATGTTGTAGCATGTAAATTTGATGCAAGTAAGGTTTATTCACCAATGTTGGGATGGTTTAATGATGAACATTGTCAATCTTTTGAAATGAATAAGAGCTTCACTTATATGTGCAAACTGAGTTGCAATATTTTCATGCCTTCTACTTCTTGTGCTAATTTTTTGGCTTTAGATTTTATGAACTATGCAAGTTACTCATCTATTCAAGTGTCATATATGCAAAAATCAAGGGAAGTAAAAATGGATGACATATACATATACAACATGTACACCTTGTCTCTTTTGTTAGCCACATTTCAGATTAAGCAACGCCGAGGACGGCTTTATTTTCAAGAAGGGGAGGATGATGAGGACATGACTACCTTGGATATGACCAAAAATATTGCATATATGCATATTTGTCAGGTGATTTCTAGTGCAAACTATTCAATAATCTATTTATGTTATCGAGAACAAAAATACTTCACACACTTTTGTGTTTTGTCTAATTGCAGGTGTATGGGACATTTGTACAATCCACATATAAAGATAAGGAAGAAAGAGATGTTTATTTGCTGTCCAAAAAGTTCTCTCACGTCACTTCTGGCCCAAGAGAAGATAGAGTCCAAGTCTCTCACGTTCTGGATTCAGATTCGGACTGCACAGACACACCTGACTCAAAACGCACACAAGTTTTTCATACGGACTCCGAATTGGGTGATTCTTTTTTTGTTGGAAACTAGATTTCATGCAATTTCCAACCCAATTGGAATCACCTTCAAATTCGTCCGAAGCGTTGAGTTGTGGACGAAACAATCTGATGCTGCAGCAGAATCCGAGTCAAACTACAAGTCCAAAGGTGTTACATCACCTCCACTTGGGCCCATTGTCCTTGTACGACCTAGATTTAGTTTTAGGCTGCCTTGGGACGTCCTCCCACCTCCTTGGCCGCCACCCCTTGCTCCTATATAAGTAGATCCATCTAGTAGCTTTTTCTTGGGATTTGTTTAGTTAAAAGTTAGCCAACGCAACTTCGTGTACTTCGTTTGTGTCCAACGACCAGACCAAGACCGCTTTCGGATCCCCACCTTTATCAATACTTCATACATATTTGCAATATTCAGATTGCTTTTATCATATTCTTGCTCGTTCTTCGATTGCTTGTAGGAATAGACCTTCGTGGTCAGGTTGATCGTGCACCGGCGTGGTCAATAACCTCTGGAGATTGGTTTAGCGATTGCTAAGGCGCCACGTCGTGCACGTTTGTAGTCGGATCGTCAAAGTCGTCTCCACCAAATCGATAGTTACCATCTCATCGAAAGATCGGGACACCCCCAACTTCCGAGCCATCCGCAGAAGAAAAATAGTTCCATTTTCAAAAAAAAAACTAAGTCTGGAAAATTCTGGCTAGGCAGTTTTTAGACCATTTGTAGACTTTTTCGAAAAAAATTTTGTTGCGAAGCAAAAAAAAAGAGGAAAGAAAAAGTGCAAAAAAAAGAGAAAAAAAATTTCAGAGTGTGCTCCTCCCTTGTTTACGTGCCGCGCCGTGATTTTGTTGGTGTTCTAGGCTCGCGTCTCTAGCACAGTCTAGCCTAGGACCAGCACAGTACCGTCGTTGAGCGTTTATTCAACTTTGCATCTCTGAATTGATTATTGCTGACCCTTTTTGCTACCATATTATAAGCCTTCCCAGCTCCACATACATCTACGTCGTGCGTTTGACTCTCCCTGGTAATCGCTCTATCCAAGCTTTGAGAGTTTTGACTACAACGGTTGCCGATTACCGCCTGTTGCTGGGTAAGAACTGGTAAGAATTTGAGTTTTGCTTGACGGATTTGTGACACCCACCACCACCACTTGTTCGTAGTCTGTAGGATCATATTCTTGTGTGTTTCTATTGCTGCTAACCATGCCAGGATCACAAGCCGACGAGATTGACTGGGAGAATTTATCGAACAAGGAGCTTCATGATAAGTTTCAGCAAATGATGACTGAACAGGTGCAAGATGTGCTGAACAATTTTGAAGAGGCCATGGAGAAGATCACTGGCCTTGAGAAGACGTTCGAAACAAAGCTCGATAACAAGTTTAATGAATTGCTCGCGTGTCTTCCACCACCACCACCCGCTGCACCTAACGCACCTCTCCAACAACAACAACAACGACTACCTCCACGTCATGAAACAGACCTCCGCCGAGCAAGCCGTGTTCCTCTTGCGTTTGGCCAAACTGTTGGTGCTGCTGTTGATACTTCTGTGGCTCCTGCTGCTGATGCGGAGGATGATGATTATGTGGGAGATTATGACGATGAGGTTGATCAAAATCAGCACTACGTGCAGCCACCTGTACCACCACCAGCAGGTCGACCTCAGGTATATATTCGTAATGGTAGGCCTGCACCACCACCTCAGGTACGAGATGATGTCCATATTCCTAAACTGAAATTGAATATTCCACCATTTGAGGGTAGATATGTTCCTGATATATATCTTACTTGGGAGTTAGAAACTGAACAACGATTTACATGTTTACAATATCCTGAGGAGAGACGAGTTGCTGCTGCTGTTTGTGCTTTCACTAGTTTTGCATGTGTATGGTGGTCTGAACATTGTAGATTATATCCTATTCCAACTACTTGGGCTGCTTTGAAAACTGCTATGCGTACGCGTTGGGTTCCACCATATTATCAACGTGAATTGCTTCAAAAATTGCAGCGTTTAAGACAAGGAAAAAAATCTTAGAAGAATATCATCAGGAATTACAAACTGGCATGATTAGATGTGGTATTGATAGAGGCAAAGGTGTCCCGTCTTTCGATGAGATGATGGATATCGCTTTGGTGGAAGTCGACTTTGACGATCCGACTACGAACGTGCGAGGACGTCGCGCCTTAGCAATCGCTAAACCAACTCCGAGAGGTTATTGACCACGCCGGAGCACGATCAACCTGACCACGAGGGTCTGATTCCTGCGAGCAAACGAAGAACAAGCAAGAAACTAAGATTGCAATCTGGATATTGCGAGTATAAGATGAAAACTTTATTGATCAAGGTGGGGTTCTGTGACGCCTTTGTCTGGTCGTTGAACACAAACGAAGTACGCGAAGTTGCAGCTATGGCGAACTTTTAATCTAAACAAAACCCAAAGTCTAAACGGTGCCCTAAGGGCTGTATATATGGAGGAAGAGAGGGGGAATTTCGTGGCCCTTGGTGGAGGGGTCCGAAATCAACCCTATCTCTTGTTTCCCCACACATACGGACTCTAAAAATAGCCTATACTTATGTATTTCGAAATTACATGGGCCAGGCCCAATAAAAAGGTGACGCAGCACCTATAATAGCCTCTGGACGAAATTTATGAAGTGACATCTTGTATATTTCGTCCAAGTCTTCATGCACTTGTTATGGAGGCTTCAAAGACCTGAAATCATCACTTGTAACTCTGTTCTTGTTCCCCTTGCGCATGCCATCATCTCCATGCTTGTTGATTAGGACATCAATACAACTGTTACACCGACAGCCCCTGCTGCTATACATACTGGACCAATTACTAGAGCTTGTGCACGCCAACTAAATTACCAGGTACTTTCGTTTCTTGGTAATGATTCTAATGTTCATGAGAATATGATGCTGCCTAAATTGGACACATTTGTTTTGCTTATAAATGAAGGGCCTAGCTTGGAGAAGGATGAACATTGGAGCAAGAACAAGCATGGAGATGATGGCATGCGCAAGGGAAACAAGAACGGAGTTACAAGTGATGATTTCAGGACTTTGAAGCCACCATAATGGGTGCATGAAGCCTTGGACGAAATATACAAGATGCCACTTCATAAATTTCGTCCCGAGGCTATTTTAGGTGCTACGTCACCTTATTATTGGGCCAGGCCCATGTAATTTCGAAATACATAAGTATAGGCTATTTTTAGAGTCCGTATGTGTGGGGAAACAAGAGATAGGGTTGATTTCGGACCCCTCCACCAAGGGCCAAGAAATTCCCCCCTCCTCCTCCATATATACAGCCCTTAGGGCATAGTTTAGACTTTGGGTTTTGTTTAGATTAAAAGTTCGCCATAGCTGCAACTTCGCGTACTTCGTTTGTGTTCAACGACCAGACAAAGGCGTCACAGAACCCCACCTTGATCAAATAAAGCTTTCATCTTATATTCGCAATATCCAGATTGCAATGTCAGTTTCTTGCTTGTTCTTCGTTTGCTCGCAGGAAACAGACCCTCGTGGTCAGGTTGATCGTGCTCCGGCGTGGTCAATAACCTCTCGGAGTTGGTTTAGCGATTGCTAAGGCGCGACGTCCTCGCACGTTCGTAGTCGGATCGTCAAAGTCGACTGCCACCAAAGCGATATCCATCATCTCATCGAAAGACGGGACACCTTTGCCTCTATCAAGTGGTATCAGATTTCCAGGTTGCTCGGTGAGATTTTACAGTTTTTCGTAGTTTAGATCGAGTCTGTTCTTCATACCTACAGTCCACAAAAAGCCACAAAAAAAATTAGGGTTAGTTCATCATATCCGAACCAATCTGAGCCTTTGCATAATCTTTTTAGGGTTTTGCTTTGTTGAATTTGCGGTTGCATCGTCGTTTCTAGTTGCTGGTCTTAGAGTCTAGTCTTTTAGAGTTTTGAGTTCTGGTCATAAGTTGTCACGCCGCCGCCGCACCATCATCATCACCCCTGCCATCTACCACCACCGCTTATCTGATAGAGGCAAAGGTGTCCCGTCTTTCGATGAGATGGTGGATTTCGCTTTCGTGGAAGTCGACTTTGACGATCCGACTACGAACGTGCGAGGACGTCGCGCCTTAGCAATCGCTAAACCAACTCCGAGAGGTTATTGACCACGCCGGAGCACGATCAACCTGACCACGAGGGTCTGTTTCCTGCGAGCAAACGAAGAACAAGCAAGAAACTAAGATTGCAATCTGGATATTGCGAATATAAGATGAAAGCTTTATTGATCAAGGTGGGGTTCTGTGACGCCTTTGTCTGGTCGTTGAACACAAACGAAGTACGCGAAGTTGCAGCTATGGCGAACTTTTAATCTAAACAAAACCCAAAGTCTAAACGATGCCCTAAGGGCTGTATATATGGAGGAAGAGGGGGGAATTTCGTGGCCCTTGGTGGAGGAGTCCGAAATCAACCCTATCTCTTGTTTCCCCACACATACGGACTCTAAAAATAGCCTATACTTATGTATTTCGAAATTACATGGGCCTGGCCCAATAATAAGGTGACGCAGCACCTAAAATAGCCTCGGGACGAAATTTATGAAGTGGCATCTTGTATATTTCGTCCAAGGCTTCATGCACCCATTATGGTGGCTTCAAAGTCCTAAAATCATCAGTTGTAACTCCGTTCTTGATCCCCTTGCGCATTCCATCATCTCCATGCTTGTTCTTGCTCCAATGTTCATCCTTCTCCAAGCTAGGCCCTTCATTTGTAAGCAAAACAAATGTATCCAATTTAGGCAGCATCATATTCTCATGAACATTAGAATCATTACCAAGAAACGAAAGTACCTGGTAATTTAGTTGGCGTGCACGAGCTCTAGTAATTGGTCCAGTATGTATAGCAGCAGGGGCTGTGGGTGTAACAATTGTATTGATGTCCTCATCATCCTCCCCTTCTTGAAATGAAGTCGTCCTCGACGGAAGTCCATCTTCCTCACCCAAATAAGGCTTCAAATCTGCAATGTTAAAAGTGGGACTAACCCCAAAATCTGCAGGCAGCTCAAGTTTATATTCATTATCATTTATTTTCTCTAACACCTTAAAGGGACCATCAGCATGTGGCATTAGCTTTGATTTGCGCAAATCAGGAAATCTATCCTTACGCAAATGTAACCAAACAAGATCTCCAGGTGCAAACACAACATGTTTTCTACCCTTATCTCCAGCAAGTTTATATTTAGCATTCATACGCTCAATGTTTTCCTTAGTTAACTCATGCATTTTTAAAATCAATTCAGCACGTTGTTTAGCATCAAAATTAACCTTCTCCGAAGATGGAAGAGGCAACAAATCAATAGGTGCACGAGGTAGGAAACCATACACAACTTCAAAAGGGCACATCTTAGTAGTAGAATGCAATGAACAATTATAAGCAAATTCAATATGAGGCAAGCATTCCTCCCACATTTTCTTATTATTCTTCAAAACAGCCCTAAGCATAGTAGACAACGTTCTATTGACTACTTCAGTTTGTCCATCAGTTTGGGGGTGACA
>NW_021261710.1:0-1662 GCF_002162155.2 Triticum dicoccoides
TGATATAAACCCCATCTTTTTATCCTCGATGGCAACAATACAATACGTGTCTTGCAACCCTTTCTGTCACTGGTTAAGAACACCGCAAGATTGAACCCAAAGCTAAGCACTTCTCCCATGGCAACAAAGATCAATCTAGTAGGACAAACCAAACCGATAATTCGAAGAGACTTGCAAAGATAACTCAATCATATAAAAGAATTAAGAGAAGATTCAATTATTATCCATAGATAAACTTGATCATGAACCCACAATTCAATGGATCTCGACAAACACACCGCAAAAAGAGATTACATCGAATAGATCTCCACAAGAGAGGGGGAGAACATTGTATTGAGATCCAAAAGAGAGAAGAAGCCAACTAGCTAATAACTATGGACCCGAAGGTCTGTGGTAAACTACTCACAACTCATTGGAGGGGCTATAGTGTTGATGTACAAGCCCTCCATGGTGGATTCCCCCTCCGGCAGAACGCCGGCAATGGCTCCAAGATGGGATCTCGCGGATACAGAAGGTTACGGTGGTGGAAATTGTGTTTCGGTTGCTCCTCGGACGTTTTCGGGGTATGTAGGCTTACATAGGAGGAAGAAGTGCATCGGGGGCCGCCCGAGGGGCCCACGAGACAGGGGGTGCGCCCTATAGGGGGCGCCCTACCCTCTCGTGGTCGCCTCGGCTGCTTCTTGACTTTCACTCCAAGTCCTATGGATCATGTTCATTCCAAAAATCACGCTTCCGAAGGTTTCATTCCGTTTGGACTCCGTTTGATATTCCTTTTCTTCGAAATACTGAAATAGGCAATACGGGTTGGGCCTCCGGTTAGTAGCTTAGTCCCAAAAATGATAATAATGTATAAAATAAAGGCCATAAACATCCAAAACAGGTAATATAATAGCATGGAACAATAATTAATTATAGATACGTTGGAGACGTATCAGTCGTCATTGCAATTTCATATGAGGGAGAGGCATAAGCTAACATACTTTCTCTTCTTGGATCATATGCACTTATGATTGGAACTCTAGCAAGCATCCGCAACTACTAAAAATCATTAAGGTAAAACCCAACCATAGCAATAACATATCAAGTCCCCTTTATTCTCATACATCGTGACCCACTTATTTGTGTTTATGCTTCTGTCACTCAAGCAATGCGGACAATAAGTAAACCATGGACATATTGCAACACCCTACAGCGGGAATCCCTCACGCTTGCGCGGCACGGAGGGCACAATAGGACAGCACCAAAATAAAACATACAACTCATACCAATCTAGATCATCAATCAACCCAAGGACAAAGGATATCTACTCAAAACATCATAGGATGGGAACACATCATTGGATCATAATATGTGGCATAAAGCACCATGTTCAAGTAGGGATTACAGCAGGGTGCGGGAGAGTGGACCGCGTAAAAGAGATGAGGATGGTGATGATGATGGTGATTTTGATGAAGACGATCACCACGGCGATGATTCCCCTCCCGATGACACTCCGGCGCCAGCGAGAGAGAGGAGGAGAAGTTCTCCCCCTTGTGCTTCCTCCTCCATGGCCTCCCCCTGGATGGGAAGAGGTTCCCCCTCTGGTCCTTGTCCTTCATGGCAATGATGGCCCCCTCCGAGATCCTTCCCCATGGCCTCCGGTGATGATGGACCCCTCCGGCA
>NW_021261711.1:0-3181 GCF_002162155.2 Triticum dicoccoides
CCCCCCCCCTTGATCACCAGATATCGCCTATTCTTCTCTATACTGCTTGCATTAGAGTAGTGTAGCATGTTACTGTTCGGTTACTCCTATTCTGTTGCATAGCCTGTCATTATTGCTACAATCATTGATACCTTACTCGCAATCCTAAATGCTTAGTATAGGATGCTAGTTTATCACCATTGGACCTACATTCTTGTCAGTCTGCCTTGCTATACTATTGGGCTGTGATAACTCGGGAGGTGATCACGGGTATATACTATACATATATACATACTATAGATGGTGACTAAAGTCGGGTCGGCTCGAGGAGTACCCGCGAGTGATCCATGGATTGGGGGCTGAAAGGACCTTTGTCCCGACGGCCCTCTGTGTGGATCTTTGTGGCGGAGCGACAGGGTGGGTTGAGACCACCTGGGAGACAGGTGGGCCTGGCCCTGGTCGGCGTTCGCGATTGCTTCATAATAACACGCTTAACGAGATCTTGGTATTTGATCTGAGTCTGGCCACTGGCCTATACGCACTAACCAACTACGCGGGAAAGATATGGGCACTCGACGTCGTGGTATCAGCCGAAGCCTTCTTGACGTCAGCGACTGAGTGGCGCGCGCCGGATTGGAACGTAAGCCTGCACTTGTATTAAGGGGGCTAGTTCTGCTTCCGGCCGCGTTCGCAACGTGCAGGTGTGCAAAGGGCGATGGGCCCAGACCCCTGCGCCATAGGAGTTAGACCGGCGTGCTGACCTCTCTGTTGTGCCTAGGTGGGGCTGCGACATGTTGATCTTCCGAGGCTGGGCATGACCCAGGAAAGTGTGTCCGGCCAAATGGGATCGAGCGTGTTGGGTTATGTGGTGCACCCCTGCAGGGAAGTTAATCTATTCGAATAGCCATGATCTTCGGTAACAGGACGACTTGGAGTTGTACCTTGACCTTATGACAACTAGAACCGGATACTTAATAAAATACACCCTTCCAAGTGCCAGATACAACCCGGTGATCGCCCTCTAACAGGGCGACGAGGAGAGGATCGCCGGGTAGGATTATGCTATGCGATGCTACTGGAGATGCTACTTGGAAATGCTACTTGGAGGACTTCAATCTACTCTCTTCTACATGCTGCAAGATGGAGGCTGCCAGAAGCGTAGTCTTCGATAGGACTAGCTATCCCCCTCTTATTCTGGCATTCTGCAGTTCAGTCCACTCATATGGCCGCCTTACACATATACCCATGCATATGTAGTGTAGCTCCTTGCTTGCGAGTACTTTGGATGAGTACTCACGGTTGCTTTCTCCCCCCTTTCCCCCCTTTCATTTCTTTCTGGTTGTCGCAACCAGATACTGGAGTCCAGGAGCCAGACGCCACCGTCAATGACGACTCCTACTACACCGGAGGTGCCTACTACTACGCGCAGCCCGCTCACGACGACCAGGAGTAGTTAGGAGGATCCCAGGCAGGAGGCCTGCGCCTCTTTCGATCTGTATCCTAGTTTGTGCTAGCCATCTTATGGCAACTTGTTTAACTTATGTCTGTACTCAGATATTGTTGCTTCCGCTGACTCATCTATAATCGAGCACTTGTATTCGAGCCCTCGAAGCCCCTGGCTTGTATTATGATGCTTGTATGACTTATTTATGTTTTAGAGTTGTGTTGTGATCTCTTCCTGTGAGTCCCTGATCTTGATCGTACACGTTTGCGTGCATGATTAATGTACGATTGAATCGGGGGCGTCACATCCATGGTTAGGAAACTTAACCATCTTTGATTAACGAGCTAGTCAAGTAGAGGCATACTAGTGACACTATGTTTGTCTATGTATTGACACATGTATTATGTTTCCGGTTAATACAATTCTAGCATGAATAATAAACATTTATCATGATATAAGGAAATAAATAATAACTTTATTATTGCCTCTAGGGCATATTTCCTTCAATAAATGTGTAAAATAAAGCACATAAACATCGAAAAGGGGTAATATAATAGCATGGAACAATAAAAAGTTATAGATACGTTGGAGACGTATCACTGAGTCACCCTAAGGATGGGAGCCAATGGCTAGCGTTGAACTTCGAACACCCAGCATTTGGGAAGGATCCAAGGAACATCGTGCCGAGCGCGAGCACCGATGGAGTCAATCCGTTTGGCAGCCAGAGAAGCACACATAGCACCTGGCCTGTGTTTGTGTGGATGTACAACCTTCTCTCCTGGTTCTGCATGAAGAGGAAGTACATTCACATGAGTATGCTAATTGAAGGGACGAAACAACCAGGGAACGACATCAATCTGTATTTGGGGCTGCTGAAAGAGGAGCTAGACACGCTGTGGAAAACGCCAGCCAATACGTGGGACGCCGCAGAGAAATAATATTTCCCTATGAGAGCCGCACTGCTTAGGACGGTGCACGACTATCTCGGTTACCGATATCTCGCGGGGCAGGTGGTCCACTGATTTTTTGGATGCGTTAGGTTCATGGATGACACAACGTATCGCCATGATAGAGATCCCGGGTCTTTGAAAACCGTGTTCATGGGACATCGAAGGTGGCTTCGCGATGATGACCCGTGGAGGAAACGCAAGGATCTGTTCGATGGTAAAACTGAACCCCAAAGACGCCCGTGTACGAGGAGCGGCGAGGAAATAGACGAGTTGTTGAAAAATTGGAAAGATTGCCCACTTCCGAGAAAGAAGCAAAAGGCGCCAGAGCCGGGAAAGAAGAGAAAGGCGCCAGACCCGCTGCTGAAGGTATGGAAAATGAGGTCTGTTTTCTGGGACTTGCCGTACTGGAAGATCCACCGTGTGCCTCACAGCCTTGATGTCATGCATATCACGAAGAACGTGTCGAGAGTCTGGTTGGTACCCTGCGCAACATGCCAGAGAGGACCAAAGATGGGCCGAAAGCAAGGGCAAACTTGAAATCAATGGGCATCAGGAAGGAGTTTCACGCTAATGATGATGATGATGATGAGGCGAAGCAGGACACGGAAAGTCGTCGCAAAGGCAAAAGGCCAAGAAGACCGGAAATGACTACCCTCCCACGTGCTTCACTCTAAGTCAGGAGGAGATCGATTAGTTTTTCACCTGCCTCGTAGGAGTAAAACTTCCTTACGGTTACGCGGGGAAGATAAGTAGATACCTAGACCCAGCGAAGCAGAAGTTCAGCGAGATGAAGTCTCACGACTGTCAC
>NW_021261711.1:3675-4429 GCF_002162155.2 Triticum dicoccoides
TGATGATGACGCAGATACTTCTAGTTGCAATACGTGGGATCATGGACGCGCATGTCTGTGAAACGCTATTTGGCCTATGCAACTTTTTTGATGTCATCTCTTGGAAGTCGGTTGGCGTGAGACAAATCAGAAGGCTACAGGAAGAGATCGTGGTGATACTATGCGAACTTGAGATGTACTTCCCGCCCACATTCTTCGATGTTATGGTGCATCTGCTGGTCCATATCATGGATGATATCATCCAACTCAGGCCGACATTCCTGCACGGCATTATGCCGTTCAAAAGGATGAATAGTGTCATCAAAGGATACGTTCGCAACATGTCACGTCCAGAGGGAAGCATAGCCAGGGGCTTTCTGACCGAAGAGTGTATCTCCTACTGCATGAATTATCTAGGCATCGAGAACCCCGTTGGTCTGCCCGTCAACAGGCACCTCGGCAGGCTCGCTGGATTGGGTCACCGTGAGGGTCGCCGCGAAATGCATGTCGACTTCGAGGGTCGACTCGCCGACTTTGAAAGAGCAAACCTAGTCGCGCTACAACACATAGACGTGGTCTATCCTTGGGTGATATAGCACAAACCTTTATTGAGAAGACGTACAATGACCGAGGCCAACAGAAGACAGACGGAGATACAATCAAAGAGCACAACTCATGTTTCACGCGTTGGTTCAAGCAGAAGCTTCTGACGTACCCTTTACATGAGGATTCTTCCGCGGAAGAACAACTCATATTCGCCTTGTCACAGGGCGCC
>NW_021261711.1:6948-12673 GCF_002162155.2 Triticum dicoccoides
GACATATCTTAAGTTCTTAACAAGACATGTTTGTCGTCTTTTAGCTAGTGTGATGAGATTTTGGTACCTGTACATTCCTTGTACCAACTTAGGCAAATAATAATTTATTTGTTTTTGTGACAGTTGGTTGAGCACATCTTCTAGCCTCTTGTGAATACATCTGGGACAACGCTTCACATCAGTCGGGTATATACTGCTTCAGTTTCGAGTGAAATCCTCTGCCATAGCCCCTGCCCCAGATGAAGTGAGCTATATATGTGTATGATGATCCTCCTTTCCTAAAAGTGAGATTGCCATATGTAGTTCAGAACTGACCTAGCTAAGGTTGTTTTCCTACTGAATGATGATATTATTATGATGATATTTTCCTACTGATTATAATTTGTAACTGTGTACTAGCACTGTGTCATATTCTTCCATTACAAGTAGTACAAGGCTAGTACTAGTAGTGCTACTCACTTACTGCCAGTGACAATCTATCGAGGTCATTAACTCCAACTCAAGTGGGCATAATTCTCTGCAGTAGTATAGCACTTGCAGTAGTATGGCACTTGTAGTAGTATGGCACTTGTAGTAGTGCGGGACAGCAGTAGTTTAGTGCAAGTTTCAGTTAATTAGCTGGATTAAAAAAGATGCTTGATGATCTGCAGGAGTAGGACAAGCAAATCTGCTTGAATATTTGTTTACTGAAAGTAAATGAACATTTTACTGCTAGTGTACTGATAGTGTAATCTAGCTATTATACTGATATTTCTGTTTCTTTGAACATTTTACTGTCAATAAAAATGATGTACTGCTAGTGTACTGCTGCTTTCAGTTAATTCAAATTAGCTAAAACCTTTTACTGTCAAATAGTGCTAATGTTTACTCTATGAAATAAACTACTCCATGTCAAATAAACCTTGCTAGGTGAATCTTGTTTGCATTAGGAGTAGTTGCTGGAAATTTACTGAATTTTGTTTCCAGTAGATGCACTGTATTTCATAGAAAGAGTACTCGTGTACATGGACTTGATGCACTGAATTTTACTGAATTTTGTTGATGCACTGAGATGGTCTCTGCATCACCACAAAAGTGTAGATACAAAGCTAGATTGCAGTAACTTAAATTGGAACATTACTGTTTTGGAATTTCCAGTAGGTTAACATTATTGTTATGTGCTTTGCTAAACTATTGATGATTTTTTGTTGGGTGATACTAATGGCGCATCACCCCACAGTGCGCCATTATTATGCCAAAGCACATGGGTAAATATGGCCCGCTGGGAGGCATACTAATGGTGCATGTAGGTCTATACTAATGACGCACGGTGTGGTGCGCCATTAATATACCAGATACTAATGGCACACCAGAGTGCGCCATTAGTATTTAATACTAGTGGTGTGGTACTAGTGGCGCACCAGTAGTGCGCCATTAGTAGGCAAAACTGGTGCACCACTAGTAGGCCTTTTCCTAGTAGTGATGGCCTCGTAGTGCATCTGCTCCTCGCCGTCGGCCTGCTCATGGCGGAGCCAGTGGTCCTTCCATCGCTCGAGGTGGGCCGCCTCCTCCTCCGGCATCGCGGCGAAGTGGACGGGAGGCGCGCTCACCCATTTGCGGTACTGGCCCGTCCACGAGTAGGCCTCCTCCGGCCAAGTGGGTGGAGGTGGGGAGCGCTTATGTGACGGCCCCGGCTTGGGCTGGATGGGCAGCGACGGTGGAGCTGGCGGAACGAAGAGCAAGGTGTGGACGGAGTCCCCCGTCGCTGACAGCGCAAGGGCTTGCTCCAGCCCATCCCAGTGCGCGTCCTCCTCGATGCGGCTAGCCTCCAGAGCATGCTACAGGGCCTCCTTGAGGGCGGCTTGGTACTCTGCCTCCGCCTCCATGTCCTCCGGCTCTACCTGTGGGGGCGGCGGTGGGAACGGTGGCGGGACGGCGTCGAGACCCGAGCGCCGTTGCTCCTCGTGTTCGATAGTGTAATCTAGCTATTATACTGATATTTCTGTTTCTTTGAGCATTTTACTGTCAATAAAAATGATGTACTGCTAGTGTACTGCTGCTTTCAGTTAATTCAAATTAGCTAAAACCTTTTACTGTCAAATAGTGCTAATGTTTACTCTATGAAATAAACTACTCCATGTCAAATACACCTTCCTAGGTGAATCTTGTTTGCATTAGGAGTAGTTGCTGGAAATTTACTGAATTTTGTTTCCAGTAGATGCACTGTATTTCACAGAAAGAGTACTCGAGTACATGGAGTTGATGCACTGAATTTTACTGAATTTTGTTGATGCACTGAGATGGTCTCTGCATCACCACAAAAGTGCAGATACAAAGCCAGATTGTAGTAACTTAAATTGGAACTTTACTGTTTTGGAATTTCCAGTAGCTTAACATTATTGTTATGTGCTTTTCTAAACTATTGATGATTTTTTGTTGGGTGATACTAATGGCGCATCACCCCACAGTGCGCCATTAGTATGCCAAATGATACTAATGGCGCATCAACCCACAGTGCGCCATTATTATGCCAAAGCACATGGGTAAATATGGCCCCCTGGGAGGCATACTAATGGCGCCTGTAGGTCTATACTAATGGCGCACGGTGTGGTGCGCCATTAATATACCAGATACTAATGGCACACCAGAGTGCGCCATTAGTATTTAATACTAGTGGTGTGGTACTAGTGGCGCACCAGTAGTGCGCCATTAGTAGGCAAAACTGATGTGCCACTAGTAGGCCTTTTCCTAGTAGTGATGGCCTCGTAGTGCATCTGCTCCTCGCCGTCGGCTTGCTCATGGCGGAGCCAGTGGTCCTTCCATCGCTCGAGGTGGGCCGCCTCCTCCTCCGGCGTCGCGGCGAAGTGGACGGGAGGCGCGCTCACCCATTTGCGGTACTGGCCCGTCCACGAGTAGGCCTCCTCCGGCCAAGTGGGTGGAGGCCGGGAGCGCTTATGCGACGGCTCCGGCTTGGGCTGGACGGGCGGCGACGGTGGAGGTGGCGGCACGAAGAGCAGGGTGTGGACGGAGTCCCCCGCCACTGACAGCGCAAGGGCTTGCTCCAGCCCATCCCAGTGCGCGTCCTCCTCGATGCGGCTAGCCTCCAGAGCATGCTACAGGACCTCCTTGAGGGCGGCTTGGTACTCCGCCTCCGCCTCCATGTCCTCCGGCTCTACCTGTGGGGGCGGCGGTGGGAACGGCGGCGGGACGGCATCGAGACCCGAGCGTCGTTGCTCCTCGTGTCCGATAGTGTAATCTAGCTATTATACTGATATTTCTGTTTCTTTGAACATTTTACTGTCAATAAAAATGATGTACTGCTAGTGTACTGCTGCTTTCAGTTAATTCAAATTAGCTAAAACCTTTTACTGTCAAATAGTGCTAATGTTTACTCTATGAAATAAACTACTCCATGTCAAATAAACCTTGCTAGGTGAATCTTGTTTGCATTAGGAGTAGTTGCTGGAAATTTATTGAATTTTGTTTCCAGTAGATGCACTGTATTTCACAGAAAGAGTACTCGAGTACATGGAGTTGATGCACTGAATTTTACTGAATTTTGTTGATGCACTGAGATGGTCTCTGCATCACCACAAAAGTGCAGATACAAAGCCAGATTGCGGTAACTTAAATTGGAACTTTACTGTTTTGGAATTTCGGTAGCTTAACATTATTGTTTTGTGCTTTGCTAAACTATTGATGATTTTTTGTTGGGTGATACTAATGGCGCATCACCCCACAGTGCGCCATTAGTATGCCAAATGATACTAATGGCGCATCAACCCACAGTGCGCCATTATTATGCCAAAGCACATGGGTAAATATGGCCCCCTGGAAGGCATACTAATGGCGCATGTAGGTCTATACTAATGGCACACGGCGTGGTGTGCCATTAGTATACCAGATACTAATGGCACACCATAGTGCGCCATTAGTATTTAATACTAGTGGTGTGGTACTAGTGGCGCACCAGTAGTGCACCATTAGTAGGCAAAACTGGTGCGCCACTAGTAGGCCTTTTCCTAGTAGTGATGGCCTCGTAGTGCATCAGCTCCTTGCCGTCGGCCTGCTCATGGTGGAGCCAGTGGTCCTTCCATCGCTCGAGGTGGGCCGCCTCCTCCTCCGGCGTCGCGGCGAGGTGGACAGGAGGCGCGCTCACCCATTTGCGGTACTGGCCCGTCCACGAGTAGGCCTCCTCCGGCCAAGTGGGTGGAGGCGGGGAGCGCTTATGCGACGGCTCCGGCCTTGGCTGGACGGGCGGCGATGGTGGAGGTGGCGGCACGAAGAGCAGGGTGTGGACGGAGTCCCCTGCCGCTGACAGCGCAAGGGCTTGCTCCAGCCCATCCCAGTGCGCGTCCTCCTCGATGCGGCTAGCCTCCAGAGCATGCTACAGGGCCTCCTTGAGGGCGGCTTGGTACTCTGCCTCCGCCTCCATGTCCTCCGGCTCTACCTGTGGGGGCGGCGGTGGGAACGGTGGCGGGACGGCGTCGAGACCCGAGCGCCGTTGCTCCTCGTGTTCGATAGTGTAATCTAGCTATTATACTGATATTTCTGTTTCTTTGAGCATTTTACTGTCAATAAAAATGATGTACTGCCAGTGTACTGCTGCTTTCAGTTAATTCAAATTAGCTAAAACCTTTTACTGTCAAATAGTGCTAATGTTTACTCTATGAAATAAACTACTCCATGTCAAATAAACCTTGATAGGTGAATCTTGTTTGCATTAGGAGTAGTTGCTGGAAATTTACTGAATTTTGTTTCCAGTAGATGCACTGTATTTCACAGAAAGAGTACTCGAGTACATGGAGTTGATGCACTGAATTTTGTTGATGCACTGAGATGGTCTCTGCATCACCACAAAAGTGCAGATACAAAGCCAGATTGCGGTAACTTAAATTGGAACTTTACTGTTTTGGAATTTCGGTAGCTTAACATTATTGTTTTGTGCTTTGCTAAACTATTGATGATTTTTTGTTGGGTGATACTAATGGCGCATCACCCCACAGTGCGCCATTAGTATGCCAAATGATACTAATGGCGCATCAACCCACAGTGCGCCATTATTATGCCAAAGCACATGGGTAAATATGCCCCCCTGGGAGGCATACTAATGGCGCATGTAGGTCTATACTAATGGCACACGGCATGGTGTGCCATTAGTATACCAGATACTAATGGCACACCAGAGTGCGCCATTAGTATTTAATACTAGTGTTGCAGTACTAGTGGCACACTAGTAGTGCGCCATTAGTAGGCAAAACTGGTGCGCCACTAGTAGGCCTTTTCCTAGTAGTGATGGCCTCGTAGTGCATCAGCTCCTCGCCGTCGGCCTGCTCATGGTGGAGCCAGTGGTCTTTCCATCGCTCGAGGTGGGCCGCCTCCTCCTCCGGCGTCGCGGCGAAGTGGACAGGAGGCGCACTCACCCATTTGCGGTACTGGCCCGTCCACGAGTAGGCCTCCTCCGGCCAAGTGGGTGGAGGCGGGGAGCGCTTATGCGACGGCTCCGGCCTTGGCTGGACGGGCGGCGATGGTGGAGGTGGCGGCACGAAGAGCAGGGTGTGGACGGAGTCCCCCGCCGCTGACAGGGCAAGGGCTTGCTCCAGCCCATCCCAGTGCACGTCCTCCTCGATGCGGCTAGCCTCCAGTGCATGCTACAGGGCCTCCTCGAGGGCGGCTTGGTACTCCGCCTCCGCCTCCATGTCCTCCGGCTCTACCTGTCGGGGCGGCGGTGGGAACGGCGGAGGGA
>NW_021261712.1:0-933 GCF_002162155.2 Triticum dicoccoides
GGTTCGGGAGACATGTAGACATGACCGAGACGTTCTCCGGTCAATAACCAACAGTGGGATCTGGATACCCATGATGGCTCCCACATGTTCCACGATGATCTCATCGGATGAACCACGATGTCAAGGACTTAATCAATCCCGTATTCAATTCCCTTTGTCTATCGGTATGTTACTTGCCCGAGATTCGATCGTCGGTATCCAATACCTTGTTCAATCTCGTTACCGGCAAGTCACTTTACTCGTTCCGTAACACATCATCCCGTGATCAACTCCTTGGTCACATTGCGCATATGATGATGTCCTACCGAGTGGGCCCAGAGATACCTCTCCGTTTACACGGAGTGACAAATCCCAGTCTCGATCCGCATAAAACAATAGATACTTCCGGAGATACCTGTAGTGCACCTTTATAGTCACCCAGTTACGTTGTGACATTTGATACACCCAAAGCACTCCTACGGTGTCCAGGAGTTACACGCTCTCATGGTCGAAGGAAGAGATACTTGACATTGGCAAAGCTCTAGCAAATGAACTACACGATCTTTTGTGCTAGTCTTAGGATTGGGTCTTGTCCATCACATCATTCTCCTAATGATGTGATCCCTTTATCAACGACATCCAATGTCCATAGCCAGGAAACCATGACTATCTGTTGATCACAACGAGCTAGTCAACTAGAGGCTCACTAGGGACATATTGTGGTCTATGTATTCACACGTGTATTACGATTTCCGGATAATACAGTTATAGCATGAATAAAAGACAATTATCATGAACAAGGAAATATAATAATAATACTTTTATTATTGCCTCTAGGGCATATTTCCAACAGTCTCCCACTTGCACTAGAGTCAATAATCCAGTTCACATCGCCATGTGATTAACACTCACAGGTCACATCGCCATGTGACTAATACCCAAGAGTTTACTAGA
>NW_021261713.1:0-2065 GCF_002162155.2 Triticum dicoccoides
GCGAAGAGATGGTGATAAAAGTGTAGTATGGATAGTAGATATGATTTTTTGTAGTGCGAACAATAAAAAAACAGCAAGGTAGTAAATGGTAAAACGGAGCACAAATGGTATTGCAATAATGGAAAATGAGGCCTAGGGTGCATACTTTCACAAGTGCAATCTCTCAACAATGCTAACATAGTTGGATCATATGACTATCCCTGAAAGTGCAATAAAGAATCACTCCCGAGTTCTTATTAGCAGAGAACAAAAGATAGAAATAGTTTGTAGAGTACGAAACCACCTCAAAGCTATTCTTTCCGATCAATCTATCCTAGAGTTCGTACTAAAATAACAACAAGCTATTCTTTCTGATCGATCTAATCAAGAGTTCATACTAAAATAACACCATATGATACATATCAACCAACTCTAATGTCACTTAGATACCCCAATGTCACCGCGAGTACCCATGAGTTAATTATACGATATGTATCAAACAATTTCATTCATAATACTCAATCCACACAAAGAACTACAAGGAGACCCCAAAGTTTCTATTGGAGAAAAGATAATAAAAACGTGCATCAACCCCTACACATAGATTACCTCAAAGTCACCTCGGAAATCCGCAAGTTGAGTGCCATAACATATATCAAGTGAACCAAAATAATACCCCATTATCACCACGGGTATCCATATGCAAGACATATATCATGTGTTCTCAGATCTGAACATTCAATCCGACATGACAAAACTCCAAAGGGTAAAGATTCAATTCATCACAACAAGAGTAGAGAGGGTAGAAACATCATGTGATCCATCTATGTTAACAAAGCCCATGATACATCAAGATCGTGACATCTCAAGATCGCGCGAGAGAGAGATTAAACACATAGCTACTGGTACAAACCATCAGCCCCGAGGGTGGACTACTCCCTCCTCATCGTGGTGGCCATCGGGATGATGAAGATGGCCATCGGTGATGATCTCCCCCTCTGACAGGGTGCCAGAACGGGCTCCTGATTGGTTTTCAGAGGCTACAGAGGCTTGCGGCGGTAGAACTTCCGATCTAGGGTCTCCTTGAGGTTTTTTGAAATATTTGGGAATTTATAGGGCAGAGAGGGGGTGCAGGAGGCCACCGAGGCGGGCACAACCCACCGGGGCGTGCCTTGGGGCCCAGGCACGCCCTGGTGGGTTGTGGCCCCCTCGGGGCACCCCCAGGTGCTATTCTGGCCCATTGGTACTCTTCTGGTCGATAAAATGAAGGAAATATGCCCTAGAGGCAATAATAAAGTTATTATTTATTTCCTTAATTCATGATAAATGTTTATTATACATTCTAGAATTGTATTAACCGGAAACTTAGTACATGTGTGAATACATAAACAAAACATATAGTCCCTAGTATGCCTCTACTTGACTAGCTCGTTAATCAAAGATGGTTAAGTTTCCTAACCATAGACATGCGTTGTCATTTGATGAACGGGATCACATCATTAGGAAAATGATGTGATGGACATGACCCATCCATTAGCTTAGCATTATGATCGTGTTAGTTTCATTGCTACTGCTTTCTTCATGACTTATACAAGTTCCTCGGATTATGAGATTATGCAACTCCCAAATACCGGAGGAACACTTTGTGTGCTACCAAATGTCACAACGTAAAAGGGTGATTATAAAGGTGCTCTACAGGTGTCTCCGAAGGTCTTTGTTGGGTTGGCATAGATCGAGATTAGGATTTGTCACTCCGTGTTTCAGAGAGGTGTCTCTGGGCCCTCTCGGTAATACTAATCACTATAAGCCTTGCAAGCATTGTAACTAATGAGTTAGTTAAGGGATGAAGTATTACGAAACGAGTAAAGAGACTTGCCAGTAACGATATTAAACTAGGTATTGAGATACCGACGATCGAATCTCGGGCAAGTAACATACCGATGACAAAGGGAACAACGTATGTTGTTATGCGATTTGACCGATAAAGATCTTCGTAGAATATGTAGGAACCAATATGAGCATCCAGGTTCCGCTATTGGTTATTGACCAGAGACGTGTCTCGGTCATGTCTACATAGTTCTCGAAC
>NW_021261714.1:0-822 GCF_002162155.2 Triticum dicoccoides
GGCCTCCACCTCCTGCTTCGCCGTGGCAGCCTCCCCGACTTCCTCGCGACGCCACGGAGACGCCTCGACCCCCTCGACCGCCTCTCTCTCTCTGGACCCCCTCCTCCTCCTCTGCTCTCCCTCCCTCTCGTCACTGAACGCACCTGAGAGCGCCGCTCGCCGTACCCATGGCCACCGGCCACCCCTAGCCTCGCCGATGCGCCCAGGAGCTCCGCCTCGACCCCCTCTTCCTCCGCACTGATCCACGGCCCTCCGGAAGCCCTGCATCGCCGCCCACGTTGCCGTTCCCCTCCTCGGCCACCGGAGATCGTCGTCGTCGATTCGCTGCACTCCGGCCGCCCCCGAGCCCACTAACCCTCCCTACAGCTCCGCGGTGAGCCTCCGTGCAGGACCCCTCTCTCTCCCCTCGCGTTTGCGAGCTCTAGGCCATAGCTCCGCCGCGGCCGAACTCCGGCCGCCGCTGACCTCGTCACCGCCGTCACTGCAGCCGCTTGAGCTCGTTTCGGAGCGTGTCACCGCACTCAGGAAGCCACCAGGAGCCTAACGCATATCCTAACTCGCCCTCCCGTGCACCACAGCGCCAACCCCGCACTCACCGAACCCCGGCGCCGCCGCGAGCTCCGTTCCGGCGAGCCCCGGCGTTCCCGTAGCCTCCCACCTACCCCATCAGATGCGGGAGAGCCCGGGCTACGCCCCGGTGCCCTCAGCCGCCGCCTCCGTCGCCTTTAGCGCAAGTCCGGCGTGCCCCCGCCGTGCTCTGTGGTCGTCGCCGGCAAATCTCCGGCCAGCTGACGTGGCTGGCTTAATTAGCCACTAACCACC
>NW_021261715.1:0-1149 GCF_002162155.2 Triticum dicoccoides
TAATTGCGACCACTCTTACAGCCAGCACATGGACAAGGCATAAAACCATCCGCCCGCTTGTTTGCCTCAGCCGCAAGCAGAAAAGTATGCACGCCCTCAACGAACTGGGGAGAGCATCGGTCATCTTACATCCATTGCCGGCTCATCTTCATTACACAACACCGAATAGACCAAATTAATACAAATTCATACATAAAGTTCATACAACACTTAAATGCAACAAGTTTTCCGTTTCGACAATTTTTTAAAATCACAAAATTCCAAAGGGAAAATAGAGTTTTTGGACGTTTTTAGACGTTTTTAGCGTTTAGTGCTAGGGTTTAGATTTCAGAGTTTAGGGTTAGGTTTTATGGTTTAAGCCCTTAGTTTTTACTGTTTAGCATAGAGTTTCCGACGTTTTAAGTCCCGGGTTTAGGGTTTAGGACAATTTTTGAAATGACAAAATTGTAAAAGGAAAAAAAGATATGCTCTAATTTATGTTTTGTTGAATTTTGGTTAAATCTTGTCAAACCGGTCAAACAACTGATTCAAGCGCAATGCACCACATACCGGGCAAGCGTTCAAATCCTCGTACTCACCGCGGTAGAGGATGCAATCATTAGGGCATGCATGTATCTTCTGCACCTCTAACCCTAGAGGGCAGACAGCCTTCTTTGCTTCGTACGTACTCTTGGGAAATTCGTTGTCCTTTGGAAGCATATCCTTTGTCATTACCAGCAACTTTCCAAATCCCTTGTCAGATACACCATTCTCTGCCTTCCATTGCAGCAATTCCAGTGTGGTGTCCAGCTTTTTCTTGTCACCTATGCAATTCGGGTACAACAATTTTTTGTGATCCTCTAACATGCGCTGCAACTTCTTCTTCTCCAAATCACTTGCGCAGTTTCTCTTTGCATCGGCAATGGCCTGACCTAGATCATCAACGGGCTCATCTGATGCCTCTTCTTCAGATTCTTCCCGCATTACCGGCTCAGCTTCTTCCCCCATTGTTGTATCATCGTATTCAGGGAACCCATGGCCAGGATAGTTGTCGTCGTCCTCTTCTTCTTCATTGTCTTCCATCATAACCCCTCTTTCTCCGTGCTTGGTCCAAACATTATAGTGGGGCATGAAACCGGACTCAAACAGGTGGACGTGAATGGTTCTCGA
>NW_021261716.1:0-1195 GCF_002162155.2 Triticum dicoccoides
AAATCCCAATTTCAGCCCTCAAAACATCTCATATGTTTCGCGATGTTTCAAAAACGTCTTTGGTGCCTCAACTCTAAACCGTTTAACTGAACTATCACGTAGTTATCAAAACGTGTATGTCAGATGTTCGCAACAACCACAGACAACGTTCGAGGTTCAGCACACTGAGCGGTGCATTAAGGACATAAGCCTTCTATGAAGCAATGAGGACAATCCTCAGTTTACGGACCTAGTCCGCATAATTGCTACTATCAACTTTCAACTAATTTTTCTCTAGGAACATATCTAAATAGTAGAACTATAGCGTGAGCTACGACATAATTTGCAAAAACCTTTTGACTATGTTCAGGATAATTAAGTTCATCTTATGAACTCCCACTCAGATAGACATCCCTCTAGTCATCTAAGTGATTACATGATCCGGGTCAAACTAGGCCGTGTCCGATCATCACGTGAGACGGACTAGTCATCATCGGTGAACATCTTCATGTTGATCGTATCTTCTATACGACTCATGCTCGACCTTTCGGTCTCCGTGTTCCGAGGCCATGTCTGTACATGCTAGGCTCGTCAAGTTAACCCTAAGTGTTTCGCGTGTGTTCCGAGGCCATGTCTGTACATGCTAGGCTCGTCAACACCCGTTGTATTTGAACGTCTGAATAAAACACCCGATCATCACGTGATGTTTTGAAACAGCGAACTGTCGCAACGGTGCACAGTTAGGGGAGAACACTTCTTGAAATTGTTGTAAGGGATCATCTTATTTACTACCATCGTTCTAAGCAAATAAGATGCATAAACATGATAAACATCACATGCAATCAAATAGTGACATGATATGGCCATCATCACTTTGCTCCTTTTGATCTCCATCTTCGGGGCTCCATGATCATCATCGTCACCGGCATGACACCATGATCTCCATCATCATGATCTCCATCATCGTGTCTTCATGAAGTTGCCTCGCCAACTATTACTTCTACTACTATGGCTAACGGTTAGCAATAAAGTAAAGTAATTACATGACGTTTAAGTTGACACGCAGGTCACAAATAAATAAAGACAACTCCTATGGCTCCTGCCGGTTGTCATACTCATCGACATGCAAGTCGTGATTCCTATTACAAGAACATGATCAATCTCATACATCACATATATCATTCATCACATCCTTTTTTGGCCATATCACATCACA
>NW_021261717.1:0-1212 GCF_002162155.2 Triticum dicoccoides
AGCAAGACTTACATCAGAACTATCTACATATGCATCGTTATCAACAAAGGGGATGGTGGGGTTTAACTGCAGCAAGCCAGCTTTGACTCGGTGGCTATCCTGAACTACGACTGCGAGCGACTCTTTTGAGGTGGCGCACACGAGTCCACATATTCACCATATCAATACACCACTATGGATCCACTCTCGTTCCCCTACAAGAACGCCATCCATAGCACTCACGCTTATCTTGCGCATTTTAAAGTATCCACTTTCACTTGTCTATGAACTGATATAAGCAACCCAGAAGTCCTTTTCCGCGGACACGGCTATTCGAATAGATGATGATAACCCTGCAGGGGTGTACTTCTTCATACATGTTTCCACCACTTAGCGTCTGCACACGACATGTGCTCGGCAGACTTCAAGCGAAAGCCGACGTGGGTGTAGACCACGACCTACCTAAACACTCAAGTCTCTAGTCCAGGTTTATCGCCTATTCGGGTTCCATCCATGAGGAGATCCGGCCGGAGTTTCGCTCACAGCCCCAAACGATGTGAACAGGGTTCCGTGACACCAAACGGGCGCCCAGTTTACCCGGCCACGTGCCTACCGCATCACAGCCCACCCCTACGGTCAGCGCTGCGCACGGCCTCCAGCATACTACAAACACCAGAAACTACTTGCAACTCCTGGACAGAGGACAAGGGTGAATAAGAAGTCGAGCGGGGTCATATTTCAGGGCCCAATGTACTCCTACCATGAGACAACCCACCATGTACTCCTACATGGCCTCTCACCGCTACCTTTACCAAATCGTGTTCACACACTTAGCTCACCCACAGTAGGACATGTTCACACGCCTCTGATTCATCCCCGATGAATCAGACCTGACTCAACTCTAAGCAGTAGCAGGCATGACAAACAAGCATGAATGAGTAGGCACAACAGGGCTCAAACAATTCCTACTCATACTAGTGGGTTTCATCTATTTACTGTGGAATGACAGGTCATGCAAAGGATAAAGGGGTTCAGCTACCGCAGCAAGTAACAGATGAATCGTTGTTGTCCTAATGCAGTAAAAGAGAGCAGGAGCGAGAGAGTAGGATTGTATCGGAATGAACAAGGGGGTTTTGCTTGCCTGGCACTTCTGAAGATAACATTGAGTCTTCATCAGTGTCAACGATCACATCATCGGTATCACGTCTATCGAGAGGGGACAAATACCGGCAA
>NW_021261718.1:0-5920 GCF_002162155.2 Triticum dicoccoides
TTTTATTGAAGTTGAGTTTGAGCCCAGATAATTGCTCAAAAAGACAAAATACAAGCTTCATATTCCTAGCGTTTGCAAGATCATGTTCCATTAATATAATAGTATCATCCGTGTATTGTAGGAAAGAGACACCCCCCTGTACAAGGTGGGGGACAAGTCCTCCTACTTGGCCACTCTCTTTGGCCCGACCAATTAGTACTGCCAACATATCCGCTACAATGTCAAACAGCATAGGAGACATGGAGTCTCCCTAATCCCTTACGTGTCTGGAAATAATGTTATATATTATCATTGACTTCTATTCCGACACTACCTTTTTGTATGTATGAATCCACCTGAGATCTCCAAGATTCATTGAACCCCTTCATATGTAAGGCTTGCTGAAAAAAGGGCCATTTGACCTTATCATACGCTTTTTCAAAATCCACTTTAAAGATAACACCATCTAGTTTCTTCGTATGGACTTCACGCACCGTTTCATGTAGGACCACAACCCCTTCAAGGATGTGTCGTCCTGGCATGAAAGCAGTTTGTGTTGGTTGCACAACCAAATGGGCTATTCGTGTCAACATGTTCGTGCCAACCTTTGTAAAAATCTTAAAGCTTACATTGAGAAGACAGATCGGTCTGAATTGCTCAATAAGAATAGCCTCAACCTTCTTTGACAACAACGTTTTTGTTCCAAATTTGAGGTGAAACAGATTTAAATGACCATCGAACAAATCATGGAACATAGGCATAAGATCTACCTTTATGATATGGCAGCATTTTTTATAAAATTCCGCCGGGAACCCATCCGGCCCAGGGGCTTTATTATGCTTCATTTGCATTATTGCATCAAACACCTCTTTCTTAGTGAACGGAGCAGACAACACCTCATTCTCTTCTAAGTTAAGTTAAGGTATGTTCCCAATCGCACTCTCATCTAGAGCTATGAAACTTTCCTAGGGTGCTCCAAAAAGCTTCTAATAATAATCAGAGATGTACAATTTTAGTTTTTCATGTCCTACAATTGTACCCTCATCTTGTTCGAGTTGAATTATCTTTCTCTTTCTATGTTTCCCATTAGCTATCATGTGGAAAAACTATGTATTATCATATTCTTGGACGATCTTAGAAACCTTTGCTCTAAGCGCCCATTTCATCTCCTCCTCTCTCATAAGGGCTTGTAACTTCTTCTCGTTCTCATTCTTAATATCTCGCTCAGACATATTAAGAAGGGTGGATTCCGCTTTGATATCAAGTTCATTAATAATTTGTGCCAGTCTCTCCTTTTCAACTTTATAAATACCACTTTGGTTTTTGGCCCATCCCCTCAAGAATTGGCACAAATGTCTACACCTTGCCGGTTGTAGCTCACCTCACGAATGGCTCCAGCAAAGCCACCATCGCTGGGATGCAACTTTCACCGACGCCGGTTCCAGCACACAGGGGGCACCCAAGTCGCGTCACCGACTGCCTCCCGGCAGATTGCACCTCACCGCCCCCAGTAAGCAGCTAGCCCTGGTAGCCGATGGTCGCGGCATTGTCTCAAAACCAGAGTAGTGGTGGCCATGGCCGCTGTTTCAGATCTGAAAGACGGGTAGAGGAATTCGCCTTGGAGATGGGTGGAAAGGGCTTTGAGTAGGTCTGCTCGTTGGGCGGAGGCTGCCAATGGGCAGTGGTCAGGCCGGGATTGGAACAGAATTTCAGAGAACGGCGGAGGCGCGAATGCGAGGAGCGGAGCAACGAGTGTTGAGACAGAGCACTGCTACATAGACGACACCTTGGCAACCGATGTATGCACGACACATGTTGACAGCCGTCCATCACTTTGGTTGCATGGGTTGGTACCATCGATCGCAGCTTCGTTCAGAGATCGGCCGCCGATGTATCATGTGCATAGTGATTTCGGTTGAGAAAAGGATAAGGAGATTGGGAAAGTGAAGATAGACACGAGCGTGGGAAACGGACCGGACACTCGTCCAACGCTTGTGTTATTTGTGCGACGTTTGATTTGTCGCAATCCAATGGCGCATGTTGGACCGGCGCGGCCATTAGGCCGGCCCGCCAGTGGGAAACGTTTCTCATTCTTTTTTGCCGGGCCGGACAAGTCTGTAATCGAAAGTACTAGTGTTATGACTTCCTATCACCAAAGTTGCATATGTATTAACAATTGAATTTCCACTGAAAAATGGTGTGATTGCGAAGATAAAATATAAATAGTGTGCAGCCAATGCAGCATCCGGGGCCAAGTGGAGAAGAGATAACGGCTGCCGCTCTTGGACTCATCCGAGGCCAGGTGGAGAAGATGAGGCCACGCCAGGCCAGGCTGCTTTAGTCACGGCTGACGGCAGGTTGGAGGACGATCGAAGCAAGACAAGGGCTGACGGCTGTTCGCCTCGCCACCGAGCACGCGCCGCACTCTGACGTCCGGCGACACCCGAGCTTTGGATTCGTGTGACAAAAGTGCAAGACAAAGGCTGCTGACGTCTGGACACTCCAGTACAACACTTCTCACGCACGCACGCACGCGGTGGCGCTCCTCACCCAACACGCGCCGCCCGGCCGCAGAGAAGAAGAAAGTACCAGTTCACTCATTGTCAAGCCAAGCCTCGATCCCCAGTTCCCCAGCCAACACTCGCCGCCCGGCTGCGCGATGGGAGATCCAGACGAACACGAACGTCAAGCCGTAGCCGCCGGGGAGCTTATCTCTGCCTGCAACCCTCCTCCCACCGAGGGTAACGCCGTCGTCGGCGTGGCAAACCTGCCGCCTCCTGGATTCCTCGCGGCCCTCCCACACGCCGGCCTGAACACCAGGGCCGTCGGCCTGGTCGATCCCGCCAGGCAGGAGCCCAGGGGCCGCGCGCTCGGCCGGGGAGACAAGCGCCGCTCCGTCCAGGGTCTCGTCAACGAGATCGACCACAATTTGCCGGCCGGAGAAGCCCCGGAGGAGGGCGAGGGCAGCGCGGTGGAAGCCCCGCAGGAGACGCCCACGCAGAGGAAGCGCACGCATCGATCTGCCATCAGGTCTGTGCTAAACTGGTACGGTAATTATAGTTTGGTTTGTTCTACTGTGGAGAATCTCGAGGCGCTACATCTGGTGTTAGCTCGTGGAATCGTTGCATATCTGACGCACCGTTGATCCTGGCTAGTGTTTTAGTCTAACTGTTGTGTAAAACTAGAAAGAAATACTTAATACATATACTACTACATTTTTAGATTTGATTTCTTTATGTAAGTCTAGTTAGTAGTATAAAATGTACTTATACCAAACACAAGAGATTAACTTATGAATTAGTTACGGTGATATTAAAATCGAATTGATCATCCTTTATGAGATTGGTTCGGTACTAGAATTAGTTTTAAACTAATAATTTCATGCTTTGGTGCCAATGTTATATGTACTTGAGATTGATATATATACTGTTGTGTTAGGAGGAGGAAGCACAGTGGGTCCTCGACCATGGCCAACCTGTACGACGATGGCCAGAACAAGGATGAAAGCACCGGGTTGGGGCTCTCCGCGAAGCGGAAGAGGAAGAGGAGCAAGTACCTCTTGCTGCCATACACCAACGATCTTGACGGGCTGGATCTCGACGAGAAGGAGGAGGATGTCGGTGTCCGGGAGGTCTTGCTGTTGGTGCGTGGCTTCGCCAAGGACATATTTCATCGGAGGTATTTTCCTCGGGCTGCAAAGAGGTATCTCGGAAGGCTTAGGAGCACAACGTTCTTGCCGGAGAATACTTTTGCAAATGGTGTTGTTGTTCCTGAATGTCCAGCAGAGGATTCTTTTGCAAAAGCTACTGCAGATGCTACAATTGTGGTATCTGATTCATCATGTGATTCTGAAAAGAAACAAGGCGAAGGTGCATTCACGGGGAGCGGAGGGAAGAATGATCAAGATGGAAGTGGAGGTTCTTCTATCAAAGGGAAAGAGGTGGAGAAAGCCCCTCCACCAAAAAACCATCTTGACCATGGCTTACTTATTACTCCCACTATTCCTATCAGGCAAGTGAGGCCAGAAGGTGTGATAAGCCATGTGAAACCAGGAGTTGAGGTAGATACTGTCACAAGTGTGCAGAGGCCAACGGAAGAAAACGTTCCTCCTACAACTGGTTTGCTTCCTATGCATGAAGGCATATCTTCTCAGCCCACACATGGAAATGAAAACATTGTCCAAGAACAAGAACCTAATGCTTCTCTGCAGGTGATGGTTCTGAAGGTACCGAACGTTCATCCACCCCCACCTGCCCCGACAACTCAGCTGAGCATCCCTGAAATGATGAGCGGGGTCAAGCACATGATCTCGCACCTGCAAGATGGAGTCAAGCCCGTCCAGGAGAACCTTCTAGGCGATTTGCAGAGGCTTCTGGCAAACCTGGACAGGGCACAACCCGGGCCTTCTAGCTCCGCGACTGCTACTTCATAGCCCCTGTCCACCGTCTGGCTTCGTGGCTCTGGCCTCTCCATAGTTCTTGTTGGTGTATGGGATCTTATTGTTTTCTTTTCGTGGAGCTTCTTTTTTCCATTTGATGATGAACAAAATGTAATTGCAAAGTCAATGTGAATGGTAGACATTATTATCATGTCGTTGCTTGCTTGCTTGTCACTTAAGACCTTTTTCTATACATCAACCCTCATTATACAACCATGATGCACCACGCCCCGGCTACCTCCACAATGCAGCACGCCCTGCCGCCTCCTTATTGTACCGAGCCGACCACCTCCATGTCGCACCACCTACAACCTTCTTCCTCACCACATGCCAGTGATGGATCCGACTCACCACTACGATCTGATGACACTTGACGACAGAGGGCCACCCCGTCGCAGGCTGCCTTCCACCTCCCCACCTGACGATGGATCCATGCATCAAGCATCGTCGTGAGCACGTATAAATCGTCCGCTTGGAACTTGGGCGACATGGTTAGGAGACACGACAGCAGGCGTCAAGGAGAGTGTGTAGTTGACAAAGGACGAGCGCGCTGAAGAGTTTGTTGCATCTAGGGCATTCTCTCTTGCGCTGCTTCCCTCTATTTGTTGTGGTGCTGATCTCTAGGCCTACTATTGGTGACAATGATGCAACGAACGTCTCCCACGCCCTCCTCCCATGGCCTCCCTGAAACGACCACAAGCCGGTGATCTGGTCGTGCGACAACTACGATACCTCCATGTTGTCAACGCCAATGGGATGGCCCAACGTCCTCACATCCCCCTTCCATGCCCTACCTATGATGCCAGTTGTTTTCTGTTAGTTCCAAAAGCTGCTACCATGGCAGACTCTTTGCAAAATCTGCGCAAAGACGACACGGACTCCTCCAACATAACGGGCTATAGCATGTCATTAAATTATGAATTGCATGTGATGTTAATCCCTTTTATGCACCTTATTTGATGTGTCGTTTGACCTCCGGCCATGGTGTCGATGGTTTAGGCAATGTGGATGGTGGTCTGCGCAGGCGAATGCGAGGGTACAACCTACTAGAAGGCTAGGAGCGGCCAGTTTGAGGCAATATGGTGGTCCCTGCCACCGCTACAGTTACCTGCGGGAGTAGGGCCAAAGTGAGGGGCGAGGGAGGGGATGGAAGGTCCTGTTACGCCGCAACCTGTTGTGGGATCTAAGGATCGCACGTTCAATATAATTTTTCTGTGGCAGACCATTTTTTTCTTTTCAATTCCAGTTAAGAGTTTATAATGAGCAAACTACCGGTTTAATTGTATACAAAATTGTTTGTGCATAATTATTATTAGAGATCGATCCACACATTAAAACTTCATGTGCAAACATTATTTGTGGATAGGGGGACAAGATGGACCTAACTGAATAAGTTGCTAGACAAGAAAGTGTCTTGGAGGGAAAGCATGGAAATTTATTAAATGCAGGGACACAAAGGTACAACGATAAATGACAACCTTGTGTGATACGCGTCGAGAGCCC
>NW_021261719.1:0-1029 GCF_002162155.2 Triticum dicoccoides
GAAACGTGGAAGACATCGTGGACTCTGGAGAGGTGCGGAGGTAGTTCCAACTGGTAGGCAACTTCTCCTCGTTTAGCGAGAATGCGAAAAGGTCCAATGTAACGAGGAGCCAATTTGCCTTTGATACCGAAACGATGGGTTCCCTTCAGAGGGGTAACCCGAAGATAAGCCTTCTCGTCAACCTCGAAAGTCATAGCCTTATGTTTTCGGTCATATTGACTCTTTTGACGAGATTGGGCTGTTTTCAACTTTTCACGAACGATGCGAACTTGCTCTTCTGCTTCCTGAATCATATCCGGGCCAAAGAATTGTCTTTCCCCGGTCTCTGACCAGTTAAGGGGTGTTCGACATCGTCGTCCATAGAGAACTTCAAAAGGGGCTTTACCCAAGCTAGATTGATAGCTGTTGTTGTAAGCGAATTCGGCAAATGGAAGGCACTTCTCCCAATCCATTCTGAATGAGATAACAGAGGCTCGAAGCATGTCTTCTAGAATCTGGTTGACGCGTTCCACTTGACCACTCGACTGAGGGTGGAAAGCGGTGCTAAAGGAGAGACGGGTTCCCATAGCATTTTGGAAACTTTCCCAAAATCGAGAGGTGAAAAGACTTCCTCGATCCGAGTTAATTTCCAAAGGAACACCATGGAGAGACACTATCCGGGAGATGTATAAGTCTGCCAATTGACAAGCGGTTATACTCTCACGAACAGGTAGGAAATGGGCTACTTTGGAAAGACGATCGACAACGACGAAGATAGCATTATTCCCTCTCTTGGTCCTGGGAAAACCGGTAATGAAATCCATACCAATTTTATCCCATTTCCATTCAGGAATAGCTAAGGGTTGAAGGGTGCCAGCAGGCCGTTGATGCTCTGCTTTTACACGACGACAGACGTCGCAATTAGCAATATACTGAGCAATTTCTCTCTTCATCCTAGTCCACCAGAACCTCTGGCGTAGGTCCTGATACATCTTAGTACTACCGGGATGAATGGTGAGAGGAGATTCATGAGCCTCCTTAAGGATCAAT
>NW_021261720.1:0-1217 GCF_002162155.2 Triticum dicoccoides
TAGAAGTTTTGAATTCACACGTCATAGCTCCATTGTCGGTATTCCGGTTGAAAACAATACGGGGACCAAGGAATGAACGAAGATGGCAAGAAATATTATGTTATGAAGAATTATTAAGAGGTGGTGAAATTCTCACCACATTCTTGACAAAAAGAGATGGTAATACTACCGAGGTAAGGAAGATCGACTGCTGGTTAGCAGTGATCTCAAGGTTTACACCAAACACGAACAAGTTGTGTTGAACGGAAGGCAATAAAGTGGTCGATGAGAACAGGAATCATCGAGGGGCAAGGATGGTATTACCCATCATGAATTCAATTGAATTCCTGGAAGAGCTCATAAGGTTGATGATGATCACGACACAATTGTCGAGAGATTTCATGCAGATGTAGTCAACCAGCGACGACATCACGTCAAAGGAATGATGAAGCAAGAGGTCATTGGAACCACGGTTATGGCATAAACTCGAACTCAAGCTTGTTGTTTAAGGTGAAAGGGAATGACGAGGAAAAGCGACGTAAGCTTAATTCATCGTCGAAAATTGTGCTCCGAGAAGAAGGACCGGGTAGCACAGTTAAAATCATCACGACAATGATATAGCCAAACAGGCTAGGAATGACATGATCGGGTACAAACTCGTACTTATAGAAGCTTACTGAAGAGTGGTTGAACCGTAGAGAGGACTCGGTTCAGTTATCGATGTCTTTGAGTGTTCAATAACTCAGAGCCCATGAAAAATTGTAATCAGTGAGTATGTAGTACTTGATGAAGAACTCATAGAAAGTTATGCAGTTCCAAGATAATCTCGAGATACCATGGGGTAATACTCGACGACAGATCAAAGTAGAGGTTGTACCGGGGTATTGATCCACAGAAGACAAGTGCTTACACTTGCATCAAAAATGGTATTTAAAGGAGAACATGGTCGGAACCACGATTGTAAAAGGCCATACCCCAGATATAAGATGAACTTATATCAAGGGAATAATTAATTTTAAAAGAAGCTTCGATGAGAAGATGTACATCGGGTCCATGGGCATGAACACAAAGTTCAAGGTCGACTCCCACTTCTCCAATGCATAACCTTTCATCCACTTCTCGCGTTCGATTAAGTTGCAGTGTTGAAATTTTATCTGGCGAAGCACCAGAAGAGTATGACTCGTGAAAACTTTCGAGTTCTCACCCATTAAGGAGGGCATAGGTTCAACCCATCGGAG
>NW_021261721.1:0-1847 GCF_002162155.2 Triticum dicoccoides
AAACAATCTGATGCTGCAGCAGAATCCGAGTCAAACTACAAGTCCAAAGGTGTTACATCACCTCCACTTGGGCCCATTGGCCTTGTACGACCTAGATTTAGTTTTAGGCTGCCTTGGGACGTCCTCCCACCTCCTTGGCCGCCACCCCTTGCTCCTATATAAGTAGATCCATCTAGTAGCTTTTCCTTGGGATTTGTTTAGTTAAAAGTTAGCCATTGCAACTTCGTGTACTTCGTTTGTGTCCAACGACCAGACTAAGACCGCTTCCGGATCCCCACCATTATCAATAATTCATATATATTCGCAATATTCAGATTGCTTTATCATATTCTTGCTCGTTCTTCGATTGCTTGCAGGAATAGACTTTCGTGGTCAGGTTGATCGTGCTCCAGCGTGGTCAATAACCTCTCGGAGTTGGTTTAGCGATTGCTAAGGCGCAACGTCGCGCACGTTTGTAGTCGGATCGTCAAAGTCGTCTCCACCAAATCGATAGTTATCATCTCATCGAAAGATCGGGACACCCTCGCCTCTATCAAGTGGTATCAGTTTTCAGGTTGCTCGGTGAGATTTTACAGTTTTTCATAGTTTAGATCGCATCTGTCATTCATACCTACAGTCCATGAAAAAGCCATAAAAAAAGTTAGATCTGTTCATCATTTATCCAAGCCAGTCCGAGCCTTTGCAATTTTCTATTCATTGCTTGCATAGTTGAATTATCGGTTGCATCGTCGTGTTAGTTGCTGGTCTTAGTGTCTAGTTCCTTTAGAGTTTCGAGTTCTGTTCACATTAATCACGCCGCAGCTGCATCATTATCCCTTCCGCTGTCCACCATTCCATCCATTAATTTCCACCACGTGCTATGCACTGTTCATTGTCATAATCATAGTTGAGGTCATTCACATCTTCGCCTGATCCAATCTGCATCTTATCTAGTTTGTCTTGGAAAGAGGAAGAAAAAAAAGATAGAGGAAAAAAAAAGAGGAAAAAAAGAAAAAGAGAGAAGAAAAAGAAAAAAAGCGTGAGAAAAAAAAAGAGAGAAGAAAAAAAATCGGATCTATCTAGAATCAATCTCGTACCTGAATTCGGATTGGAATCTGTTTTGCGCACTGTTCAGTAAAACAGGTGTATCTTTCTCATACGAAGTCCGTTGTGGCTCCGTGAGTACTCAAATTGAAGCTAGAGACGAGCCGCATCTAAATAGTTGCAGAAGCTTGTTCAATATTTGACACCTCAAAATCAGCTTCTAAATAGGTCTTTTTGCCCTCTGAAGTTCGTGAACACAGCTTGTTCCAATTTTTTAGGCCAGTTTTAGAATTCTTTGACTCCTCATATCAACTCGGAATTGAGTGATTCTTTTTGCATTGGAAAGCTTGAGTTAGTAGCATTCTTTGAAAGAATTTATCAGAAAATTGTCTCAAACTTTTCAAGAGGAAAGTTGGAGAGAGAGTTGTTGATAGAGGCGAGGGTGTCCCGATCTTTCGATGAGATGATAACTATCGATTTGGTGGAGACGACTTTGACGATCCGACTACAAACGTGCACGACGTTGCGCCTTAGCAATCGCTAAACCAATCTCCTGAGGTTACTGATGATGCCGGAAGCACGGTCAGCCTGACCACGAAGGTCTATTCCTGCAAGCAATCGAAGAACGAGGAAGAATATGATAAAGCAATCTGAATATTGCAAATATATATGAGGTATTGATAATGGTGGGCATCCGTAAGCGGTCTTGGTCTGGTCGTTGGACACAAACGAAGTACACGAAGTTGCAATGGCTAACTTTTAACTAAACAAATCCCAAAGAAAAAGCTACTAGATGGATCTACTTATATAGGAGCAAGGGGTGG
>NW_021261722.1:0-1069 GCF_002162155.2 Triticum dicoccoides
AAAAAAAAAATTCCAGAGTGTGCTTTTCCCTTGTTTACGTGCCGCGCCGTGATTTTGTTAGTATTCTAGGCTCGCGTCTCTAGCACAGTCTAGCCTAGGACCAGCACAGTACCGTCGTTGAGCGTTTATTCAACTTTGCATCTCTGAATTGATTATTGCTGACCCTTTTTGCTACCATATTATAAGCCTTCCCAGCTCCACATACATCTACGTCGTGCGTTTGACTCTCCCTGGTAATCGCTCTATCCAAGCTTTGAGAGTTTTTGACTACAACGGTTGCCGATCACCGCCTGCTGCTGGGTAAGAACTGGTAAGAATTTGAGATTTGCTTGACGGATTTGTGACACCCACCACCACCAATTGTTCGTAGTCTGTAGGATCATATTCTTGGGTGTTTCTATTGCTGCTAACCATGCCAGGATCACAAGCCGACGAGATTGACTGGGAGAATTTATCGAACAAGGAGCTTCATGATAAGTTTCAGCAAATGATGACTGAACAGGTGCAAGATGTGCTGAACAATTTTGAAGAGGCCATGGAGAAGATCACTGGCTTTGAGAAGACGTTCGAAACAAAGCTCGATAACAAGTTTAATGAATTGCTCGCGCGTCTTCCACCACCACTACCCGCTGCAGCTAACGCACCTCTCCAACAACAACAACAACAACGACTACCTCCACGTCGCGAAGCAGACCTCCGCCGAGCAAGCCGTGTTCCTCTTGCGTTTGGCCAAACTGTTGGTGCTGCTGTTGATACTTCTGTGGCTCCTGCTGCTGATGCGGAGGAGGATGATTATGTGGGAGACTATGAGGATGAGGTTGATCAAAATCAACACTACGTGCAGCCACCTGTACCACCACCAGCAGGTCGACCTCAGGTATATATTCGTAATGGTAGGCCTGCACCACCACCTCAGGTACGAGATGATGTCCATATTCCTAAACTGAAATTGAATATTCCACCATTTGAGGGTAGATATGTTCCTGATATATATCTTACTTGGGAGTTAGAAACTGAACAACGATTTACATGTTTACAATATCCTGAGGAGAGACGAGTTGCTGCTGCT
>NW_021261723.1:0-1028 GCF_002162155.2 Triticum dicoccoides
TTTGGGGGCGGGGGACACCACCCCAAAGACAACACCGCCAGTCGTGCCGGCGCCAAGTCGGCCCCATGGCAAGACCGCCGTAACGGTGCCGGACATCCCTATGCCACTGGATCCAAACATGCATATGGCACAGGATCAGAACGACGACAACGACGACGATGATACATTTGGCAACGTCGATCAGTACTTTGCCGAGCATGGGTACGATGGCGACTTCATGGGGCCTCCTTCTCAAGAACCAAACCCAACAAAAGACGTGTGCGATCTAGCTCGTACCGCGGAGAAGCCAAGTTGCAACAGGCGCCGTCTGGCGTTCAGCTCTCAGGAGACGCCTCCAGCTGCCGACTTCACCGAGCCTCAGATAGGCGAGGTGCGAAATATTATCAGCCCCAACACACTCAAGAAGGCGGTCTGTGAGCAGAACTCGGTCCCATTACAGGAGAAGAAGAAGGCACGCAAAATAAAGACTAAGAAGGGTGCAAGCCAGCCGGCACCGAGTACGATCCGTGCTCAGGACGGGCCACCTTCACCGCAGGATATCTCGAGGAGGGTGCACGTGGCGGGTAGGGCGATGCTACCACCAAATATGCTCAATGCTGCAACCGGTGCTATGCGGAGTCTGCACGATAGTGTTCTTTCTTTGGAGAAGCGGCGTCTCAGAGAGAAGGATGTGGCATACCCGGTTTTCGTGGCCAAGGTGCCAGAGGGCAAGGGCTTTGTGGATGGCGACATCGGGGGTACGATCGTCCTGCGGTTTGATGACATCTTTGCTATGTTTAACCTTCATCCGCTGCACTACACCTTCGTTCGGCTATTTTCGCTGAGTATGGAGATGCGGATCATTCGCGACAAGACCCCGGACATCGTGATAGTCGACCCCTTCTACATGCATGCCAAGATCTTGGGCAGCGCTGGGGACCGGCAAGTCGCGAGTTCTTACCTCGAAGGCGTCATTCTGGCAAACCAAGATAAGGATAACTTCCTCGTGCCTTACTTTCCCGAGTAAGTCCTCCCCTCAACCGGCCCGT
>NW_021261724.1:0-1369 GCF_002162155.2 Triticum dicoccoides
TGGTTCTGCTACAAACATGTGAACACGTTGTCCCAGACAAGCATGCCCACATGGTAGTCTTACAATAAAACACTACCGAGTTCTGGTTGGGAACCATCAGCGAGGATATCGAAGTTCTTTCATAAGTCCGGATTAGCTCTTATGAAGATACTCCTTCTCCTTGAACAAATCAGTCAGTGGCTTGGTGTGCTAGGATACACATATGGAATGAAGGTTGCAAGTCTCCAGACCACAGAATACTTCGCACGTGTGCATGACTGACTTGCGATGATTCCAGAGGAAGCAACATTGACTTTCTCGAGTCCACGGCGGCAACTTGCATCAAATGCACATGAACTAGAGGAAGTCACTTCTTACATCCGAACATATGCTTCATGAGCTAGCATGAACAAATGCTTTCAAAAGTTTCCAACACTAGCTTAATGTTCAGCAAAATTATGGGGAAGACAAGGATGTTGTCAATGGGCTCAACAACAATTCATCTAGGTTTCCTTTTAAAAGGAATTCCATAGTTAAGTGAACACGGTGATAGCATTGGTCAGACCAAAGATGTAATGGTGTATGCTCGAGGGATCAGCCACGAATAAGACAACATTACGAGCATCGTTGGTACTGATTTGATTGACGATAACCCATACTCAAATCAAAGTTTTTATCAGGCAATAGGTCCAATAACTGATCACAGGGACCAATCGATGAAGATATCATCTCTCTTCAACACACACTACACAAGAATATCCCTTTGGAACGAACTAAGTTAGGCAAGCTTTTATCTTCCAACTCTCCAAGTTGTTGTTTAGCTTATCCAACTGGCTCAGGGTATCCAACACGGATTCTCGGAGAAAGGGTGGTTTACAGAAATAAACCAACTTGATCACGAACTCAACATAGCGGTCAGGTGACAACTTGGTAATACTTCTGAGAAGATATTCAGAAAATCACGAACCACCGGTATGTTACTAAGCTCGAGAACAATCTCGCTTTTCAGGGCAAGACGATATGATCAAATGAGTGAGGACTTAAAATAATTCCTATCTCATTGGTCGAGGAGTGCACCAGAAATAGGGACTAGGCAGCACAATCAGTCTTAGGGTGACGATTCAATAATCAACACGCTAAGAATGAGGTTATCGTCCATTTAACTACCAAGCAACAGAGTTGCTAACAGTATTGATTTCACACGCCATGATCCATTTGTCGGTATTCCGGTTATGATAACACAGGAACCGAGGAATGAACAATGATGGCAAGAAGTATCACTGTACCAAGAGTTCATAGGATGGTGTGCAATTCCTATAACAATCCCGATATAAAGATGGTAATACTCCAAGGTAGAGCAGAACAAAAGCTGGATTAGCAATTTGATCTG
>NW_021261725.1:0-1541 GCF_002162155.2 Triticum dicoccoides
TCTCAAATCAAACATGAAGAGGGAAAATTAAAAGCGGAGGGGGATGCGTATTCATAAAGTTGAGGCGTGTTATTAGCAATAGAAGTGAAAGACACCATTTTGATTAATCTTGTTGTCAAAACAGAGATAACGATTCTACTGTACAAAGGGAGATAGTTAAGCTTTCCTCTTGAGGATTTCAAGATTTATTATGGGTTCAGCTTGCGTTTCAATTCCTTCAAGACAATTTTCACATCTGATGCTCCATATATTGGAGAGTAATGCATAGTAGTTATCTAAGATCTTGAATCTGTAGTAAGAAGGTGAGGTTAGAAGAAGGTTACGCTTTTGTTACTTGGCATCAGGGCCATCCAATTTTCTTGGGGTTTCTTCTTCATCTGCGATCTTCCATCTGTAGTAATCACAAATTAGACCATAATTAAGCAAAGAGACAGAGAGAGAGAGAGGCAATAACCATGAAGAAAGATTCAGTTTTTTCTCACAGCTAATCAATTATTGTGATGGATGTGCTCTAGCAAGCGAATGCAGGACATCATGTCTACTCTCTGCAGAGAAGAAAGTTTTCAGTTTTATATATGTGGTGCAGCAAGCAAGCGAGTTCAAGCGAAAACTAAAACATGGTACTTTGTAGCAAGCAAACTAAACGACTCGAGTACAATTTGCTACTTCCATGGCTATATGAAAGAATTACTACTCCAAGTATTAGTATTTCTGATGGATGTTCTTCATCAAACGCCACACGTCTTGTGCAGGGTTTCGCGTAATAAGTGTACATACTATTTCCAGTTTGATTTCAGTTGTCCTACTAGAAACTACTCCCTCTGTAAATAAATACAAGACGTTTTAGATCACTCGAAAGTAGTGATCCAAAACGTCTTACATTTGTGTACAGAGGGAGTACATTTGTATTTACCATCGTAATTACCAATAACCAATCGGTTATATATTATGCACTTGTACAGAATCCAACTTTACTGCCACAATAGCTAGGTTACCATAGAATCCAACTTGATAGGAATGAATGAACAAGTACTGGATCCTGAGTTTGATCCACAATCACATAGGTTTTGCTGAAGCAGTAACCTCAAATCTGTGTCCTGTTGATGCATGCACTCTGTGCGGCACTGACAGACTAACAACAGAACAGACTGGAGTGTGTATATGCCAATTAAGCCTCTCTGTAGAAATTTCATTTCATTTCATTTCATAAATGAAACACGCAGGCAGAGTCAGGAAGATGTGAAAAGAAACTGAAGCAAAAAAAAAATGGTGCGGATTGAACATCCAGCCAGATTGGATTTTGAGGACGCACGCACATACAGATTGAACGACCAAACAAACAAGCAGGCAGTGAAGTGATGTGAATCCTGTGGGTACAGATGCAACTCGTGCGTGCTCCAGATTTAGATGTGGGGGAATGGGAGAGAGAGAAACTGAAACTCACCATGTGCAGCGGCCGCGATGGAGGGAAGGATAAGCAGCCATCGTGGAGGAGGAGACGAATCCTCCGCGTGAGCAGCAGGCATCCATTGAGAGGCACG
>NW_021261726.1:0-1201 GCF_002162155.2 Triticum dicoccoides
CTACCAAGTAATAAGGAACATGCTTGCATAGGTACCACATCACAATCAACATAATCAGCATATGTAGAGATACTAAAATGCACACGAACAGTACGTGTTACCTTAACCTTGCCGCTGTTGTTGAACCATTGGATGTAGTAAGGATGTGGATGTGGTCTTGTGGTGAGAGAAAGCTTCTCCACCATCTCCATGCTAGCCAAGTTGTTGCAGCTCCCTCCGTCTATTATGACGCGCACAGAACGTTCCTTCACAACTCCCTTGGTATGGAACAAATTGTGCCTCTGATTTTGCTCAGCTTGTGTGACCTGCACACTCAAAACACGTTGAGCAACTAAACATTCATACCTGTCAGCGTCTTCAGGAGCCATGTATTGTGTCTCATGATCAGAATCATCTCCACCATGTTCTTCACGTGTAATAAGAGCCAATGTCTCCTCATCATAGTCACTAGCGGACTCATATCCACCATCCGCGGTAGCAATCATCAGACGCGGAGATTTGCATTCCCTCGCATAATGACCTCCTCCCTTACAACGACGACAAATAATATCACTTGTGTGCCCTGTTGATGCCATGGAAGAAGAAGAACGCTGTGCAGGCCCCGCAGGTGCGCTCTTGGCAGATAATGGTGGTTGTTCCTGTTTTCTTGTATCACGGCTGTAGGAGGCACCTGATTGAGGTGCTGGTGCAGTTGAAGTAGAAGATGCACGCGACGTCCATGAGGAAGGTCGGCCTGCAGAAAAGTTAGTTCGCGCCAATGCTTGTCGATCCTGCACTTCACGATCAGCTTTACAAGCAAGATGGAATAAACGAGTGATATTAGTATACTCCTTATAGTCTAGAATGGTCTGAATCTCTCTATTTAATCCACCCAGAAAACGTGCAAGCATAGCTTCATTCTCCTCAACAATACCACATCGAATCATGCCAGTTTGTAATTCCTGATAATATTCTTCTACAGAATTTTTTCCTTGTCTTAAACGCTGCAATTTTTGAAGCAATTCACGTTGATAATATGGTGGAACCCAACGCGTACGCATAGCAGTTTTCAAAGCAGCCCAAGTAGTTGGAATAGGATATAATCTACAATGTTCAGACCACCATACACATGCAAAACTAGTGAAAGCACAAACAGCAGCAGCAACTCGTCTCTCCTCAGGATATTGTAAACATGTAAATCGTTGTTCAGTTTCTAACTCCC